>NW_026924282.1:0-235113 GCF_032062105.1 Saccostrea cuccullata
ATAAATAAAGATACACTGTATTAAAACATTATCTGACAACAACTTAGAATTAATAAGTTACCTTCAGTCATTAATGATCAATACAAAGATGTCATTTTGATACTGAATAGCTAGTAAACCTCAAACAATACGAAAAACACTTCAATGATGTCTTGATCAGGCAACAATAAGCTTATTTGTGATAAGTCTGACGTTTGAATTTAAATGCCTGATATTAAGTTACAAAAGCTGCGTGCTTTAACAACATAAAAATTATGCTATGTACAGGGAGTAAAATATCATCAGAAATAAACTTTATTTAACTCACTACAGAGAGTAAACAATTCCCAAATTGAATTACAAGAGCTAGTTCAAAGATTTTCCTCTATTTAATACCACTCTGTATTTAAGATATAAGAATAAGTCTACTGAATGTATACATGTACCGTGTTATCTTAATAAAGAAAAATATCTTTGGATTTTAACCAAAGCAAAAATAAACAAGAGGCCCATGGGCCACATCGCTCACCTGAGCACTAAGGGTAGGAAAAAGTAGAAAATGGCTTTTTATTGTAAAGTTTAAATCCAAAAGTAGTCCCATGACCAATCATGGATTTGTTTTTTTTTTAGAAAATGATTTTTAAAGAATTTTCCTATATATATCTTTAAAAACTTAAGTTGGCCATTTTGGCCCCGCCCTACCCCTGGGGGTCATGATTTGAACAAACTTGAATCTACACTAACTGAGCATGTTTCCATATAAATATGATGAATTATGGCTTTGTCATTCTTGAGAAGATTTTTAAAGAATTTTCCTATATATTTCTATGCAAAAGTTTGGTCCGCCATTTTGGCCCCGCCCTAACCCCGGGGGTCATGATTTGAACAAATTTGAATCTACACTACCTGAACATGCTTCCATTTAAATATGATGAATTATGGCTTTGTCATTCTTGAGAAGAAGATTTTTAAAGAATTTTCCTATATATTTCTATGTAAAAGTTTGGTCCGCCATTTTGGCCCCGCCCTACCCCCGGGGGTCATGATTTGAACAAACTTGAATCTACAATACCTGAGCATGCTTCCATATAAATATGATGAATTATGGCTTTGTCATTCTTGGGAAGAAGATTTTTAAAGAATTTTCCTATATATTTCTATGTAAAAGTTTGGTCGGCCATTTTGGCCCCGCCCTACCCCCGGGGGTCATGATTTGAAACAAACTTGAATCTACACTACCTGAGCATGCTCCCATATAAATATGATGAATTATGGCTTTGTCATTCTTGAGAAGAAGATTTTTAAAGAATTTTCCTATATATTTCTATGTAAAAGTTTGGTCCGCCATTTTGGCCCCGCCCTACCCCTGGGGGTCATGATTTGAACAAACTTGAATCTACAATACCTGAGCATGTTTCCATATAAATATGATGAATTATGGCTTTGTCATTCTTGGGAAGAAGATTTTTAAAGAATTTTCCTATATATTTCTATGTAAAAGTTTGGTCCGCCATTTTGGCCCCGCCCTACCCCCGGGGGTCATGATTTGAACAAACTTGAATCTACACTACCTGAGCATGCTCCCATATAAACATGATGAATTATGGCTTTGTCATTCTTGAGAAGAAGATTTTTAAAGAATTTTCCTATATATTTCTATGTAAAAGTTTGGTCCGCCATTTTGGCCCCGCCCTACCCGTGGGGGTCATGATTTGAACAAACTTGAATCTACACTACCTGAGGATGTTTCCCCATAAGGTTCATCTTTCCTGGTACTGTGGTTCTTGAGAAGAAGATTTTTAAAATATGCCACTAAATTTTCATTAATTCCCAATTATCTCCCTTTGAATGAGGGCGTGGCCCTTAATTTGAACAAACTTGAATCCCCTTCACCCAAGGATACTTTGTGGCAAGTTTGGTTGAAATTGGCCCAGCGGTTCTTGAGAAGAAGTCGAAAATGTGAAAAGTTTACAGACAGACGGACAGACGGACAGCTAGACGGACGCCGGGACAAAATGTGATCAGAAAAGCTCACTTGATCCTTCGGCTCAGGTGAGCTAAAAATCCCTTAGTATTGATTTCCCTCCGATATTAACAGACTAATCAAGTATATACCAAAGCCGGTAAGAAAAAAAATATATGTAACCGTCAAATAATTTTCTGGTGGTCATATAACTTTTTGCGGCAATAAGAATTAATTAACTGGCACCTGCCAGTTAATTTTAACAGTAATTTAATATTATTGTATGATAAATAAATAAAATTAACATATAGAGAAAACGAACATTATTAAAGATCTTAAGTCCATAAAACAATACAAACCAAGAGCCGAGATAAGACGGACCTCCAAAACATCAGAGATTGCATCAGGTGCTATGGAGTGAACAACCCTGACGACCGGTCTAATGTGTGCCTTGTCACGATAACGGAAAATCCGTTGTCAATTCAGTGTTTCAATAATAGACTAACATTGGTATGAAAAACGTCTATCAGCATTTGACTCAGTGATAAATTGTATTTGGTGACAGGGGCATTGTATAGAGCATGGAACCTACGAAATGATGACTTTAAACAAAACTGCTGATATTCTTGTTTCAACAACTTGTTCATCAATAATTTACATCGTTTTACAAAATGTACATTCGTAGAGCATGCGCTTACGTATTAAATCAACTGAGAGATATAAACTAAGTATACAAGAATACTCCGTATTCAAGTCATCAATGACGACGGGTTAATTTTTTTTCATGAGTACAGAAATCTTCAAGGTCAGGGTAATTGGTATCCAATGATAGGTCTTGCCACGAAAGATACATATTTAAAGTATGGAAACATTAGTCCTTACCGTTCAGAAGTTATGGCCAAGGTAAAAGTTTTAGAAATAGGTCAAACTCCAAAGTCAAGGACGAAGATCTTGCTATCAAATGAAAGGTCTTGTCACAAGAATTTAATATGAAAAGTATGAAAGCACTAGCCCTAACCCTTTAAAAGGAATGGTCAAGATTTTTTAAAAAAGTATATCAAACTCCAAGGTCAAGGTCAAAGGGTCACAGTTCTAAGTATCCAATGAAGGATCTTCTCAGAAGGATCAAATAGGTGAAGTATGAGATCACTAGCCTTTAGCTTTCAAAAGTTTTGGCCAAGGGTAATTTTTTTCATGAGTACAAAATCTTCAAGGTCAACGAGAAAAGGTCAAGGTAATTGGTATTCATTGAAAATTCTTGCTAAATAGAATGCGCATGTAAAGTATGGAAGCACTAGCACTAACCGCTCAGAAGTTATGGCCATTTTTTTTTTATTTTAAGTAGATCAAACTCCAAGATCAAGGTCAATGGGTCAAAAGTCTTGATATCAAATGAAAGGCTTTTTCACAAGGATTTAATATGTAAAACATGAAAGCATTAGCCATAACCCTTAAAAAGTTATGGTCAGGGTGTGTGTTTAAAGAAGGGTCTTTACACAAGAATTACATAATTATTTAAAGTATGAAAGCCCTATCCACTACTGTTCAAAAGTTATGGTCAAGGTTAAGGTTTTTCACAATTAAGTATAGAAATCCTTATGTATAGAAAATTTTAAGGTCAAAAGGTGAAGATTGTTGGTATTCAATAAAAGGTTTTGCCACAAAAATACATATGTGAAGCATCAATGTCATGGTTACTACTGTTCAAAAGATATGGCTATTGTAAAAGTTTGGAATTTTTGTGTTAAAGTCAGTCAAACTTCAAGGTCAAGGTCAAAAGGTCAAATTTGGTGGTACCCGAAGAAAGGCCTTGTCACAAGGAATACAGATGTGAAATATGAAAGTCATAGCTTTACTGAATCAAAGGTTATGGACAGGGTTCAAGTTTTTGCGGACAAACTGACAGACGGACGGACACGACAAAAAGTATATACCCCGAAAACTTCGTTTACGGGGGCATAAAAATATTAAAATGAAAAAAAACCCTGATTATTTGTAATTACAATAGATTAGTTATTAGTTAAATCAAGTAACTAATTTCTTTTATCAGATTACTAAATTGTCATATCAAATTATTTATTACGAGTCGATGGTATCAACTCATGTTATTACAAGTTGATGGTATCAACTCATATTTGTTACTGATAAGGGATTCCCCATGTATCGAAACTAATCATATTTTCGTTTGAGTATTTTGCGCATAGGTTCTTGTATAATAATGGTTTATTTACAATATTCATGATCTACAGAATAAGGATATGTTTCATGATATGCTTTGAAGTGTTTATAAACTTAAATATTTCATTTATTTTTTGGGAATTTGTGTCAATCCGCGAGAGAAAATAGTGCAAGGGACGTGCAGTCAAAAGTTGTGATACGTTGTGCAAACAAAGTTTTGATTTTTAAGTCAATAAATGTTTTCTATTATAAGTCAGTAATTTGAAAACAGATTTGGAAAGAAAATTTACAAAATCAAATATTGTACAAACCAGATTTTTTTTACATGACTGACGTGTTAGTGGTGTCAGATTCTTATCTCATTATCTCATTAAACGCAGCATTGTTAAGGCTTGAATAAGGGGGCGAGGCTTAATTTATACGGAAATAGTTTACTGTGACGTCACACAAAAATATTACTTTTATGTATTTCTCATTATATCTGAAAATGAAATGGTTTGCCAATTTTTAACTGTATTAGCATAATAAAAAACAATAAAACTTGTCAATGAATTTAAAAAACTTGCTAATTAAATCCCATGTAGCTTGTTATAGACAAAGCCCTGATCGCGATGAACTTGTAAACATGACGTCATTTTGGTAAAAATGACGTATTTCATGTGCTGTGAGGGGCAGCTTGAGGAATTTTTAACAATGAAAAATGCGTTTTATTATCAAACAGAATATTATTTAACAGGTTTTAAATAGTCGATTAATACTTTTGTATATCCTTTGTTTAGTGCGATTATTCATTAACTATCAAGAGAATGTATTTTATTAATTATGTCGTGTTTTTATGTGCAGGTTACGTATATTTTACAATGAGATGCCTCATAAAATCGTACTTTCGCAAGGGCATACACTTAATAGATCCATTTTTTGAATATAGATAAAGGATATTTTTTTTAACTTCAAAAGTGCTGCTGCTTTCTTTAAACCAAGGGCGTGGTTTTATAAGTACACACAATATTTGGTAAAAGTCAAACATATTTCGACATTGACCTATTTACTTGAAAATTTAACTATTAAAACGCGAATTCTATTCAAAGCAGCAACACTTTTCAGAAACTACAAAGTATGCAGAAACAATTAATAGCTTGAATTTTTTTTATTTCAGCTAGGGTATGCCCTTGCGATATTGAAATTTGTTCATGACCTAAATTCAGTACACGGACTATGCATTCATCACGTGACTGTCCATCGATGGGACCAAACTTCATACAGTACAGAGTGGGTTATACTATGCTATTTCCATAAGTATTTGAGTACTGTGATAAAAAAAACAGCTTAATTGAAATAAATTCAGTTTTAAAAAGGTCCCCCTTTTTGCACGTCTTTTTTCCATTGATTTCTCATAATAGGCCTTAACAGTGGTGCGAAGTGGCAATACGGCGCATCTCTTCAAAAACAGACTTGTTAAAATTTTCCTATACGATTTGGATTTTTTTTTTCATACTCATAAATGTATACACTTTTAGAAAATTACAAATTTCAAAAGTAAATAATTCTGATTATTTCATTAAAATTAATAATTATTTATGGTCCATAAATATATACATCGCAACGTGTTCGAGGTTCCACTTTCCATGATATCGAGCACATGCGTATAGTTTTCATAAACAAAACAGCATGGTAAGAGAGGGAAGCCCGGTAGGCCTACTACATTGACAAAGTCGACCAAAACGAAAAACAAAGCCAAACATAGGGCATGAAATTAAAAAGCAACTTTGCTGACAAAAATTTAGTCAGGAGATTAATATAATCATTGGATGAAGAAGAGACGGGATCTCGGCGACATTCACGTGGGGCTTGCGAAGGTTCTACCCTACAAGTTTGTTGATACATGCTATAATTTCTCGTATCACCATGGCTTTCAAAAAAAAAAAAATCAATGTAAACTCAACGTTAAAATGCACTTATGACATATAAAATTTATTGTCATTTGAAGTGCAAATTGTATTGGAACTACAGAAAGGTATTATGTTTGATATTTTGCCGCGATGACGTATTATTTGGTGGATTTTCCTTTCCTGCACCCCAATACACCAAACGTCAACATGTACTTAATCATGTTAAATTCGTCTGAATGCAGATTAATATGTTAAGTATTATTAATTTACCGAAGAGTTAAGTTATTTTAATTCCCAGAATTGAATTTACTTAGGCCTAATATTCCATTATAATTGTAAACCCTACATTGTATGCACGTAACATTTTAGAATTCACGTGGTACAAGTGAACAGATCTAATTTGTGCGACCTTAGATTTTCTGGCAAATTCTAATTACGTTAATTTTGTATGAGGAGGGAATATTTATTTTTCTCAAATGCTTAATTCAACTTTTTACCTTATTCCTGAATAATATATTGGGTAAATTTGAATGAAAAAGCACACGATTTGCACCCGTAATGCCGCTTTAATTGTCGGCACTACTCTGGAAAGAGAGTTCCCTTTACTATTTCCAGCTGTGTCTTGCTATCAGATGCTGGCTATGTGATTCAGTGAATTAAAAGTACAGAAGACAGTAAAAAAATAATAACAAAACTCCCAAAAGATTAAATTGGATGGTAGTTAATCAATAAAATGTGAAATGTTTGTTTATAAAATTAATGTGAATCAAGAGACTGAAAAATCAAATATACTCAAAAGTAGATAGATTATGTAAACGATTAATATACCATGCCATTGTAATAATTCTTTTAGTCTTCAGTCAAAATGCCAAAAAGAATTGAAATATTAATCGTGCATAGATTTATCAATGAAAGTCATGTTGTTGAATTACAATATAGCTAAATTGAAAGAAATGTAATATTCCATGTGCATATCAATTGAAGTCAGGTAGATACGAGGGCCATTCAAAAATTACGCGGAGTTTTTGCACAGAAAAAAATATTTGACGACATAATCGGATAAAATGTCACAGATAATATAAAAGAATCTTTACATATATGGTCTTTGAAATTTCATATCAAAATGTTGTAAATTGGTATCAATTTTGAGTAATTTATCAGGACATATCATTGAGTCACGGAGCAGCAAAATCTTCGACGTCACAGGCATTATATAAAAATTGAGTTTTCATTTTCTTCACATTTTCACAAGAGTACCTGTACAGATTGAGTTACCTTATCTACTCATGCAGCATTCAAACACAATTTCTTGTCGAGCTTATTAATGAAAAATCTTTTAAACAAGTAAAGAGTATTCTTTTCTGTTTAAAAACCAAAAACTGCAGGTATTTATGAGATATAGTGCGATATTGGTGACTCTCAATCATGTTCTTTACAGTCCGCCAAGTTTTCGTCGATAATCTTCTCGTCCTTCTCGCCTTTATACAGAACTCTAACGGTCTAATATTTCATTTTGCTATTTGTGGACGAATGTCACGAATACCCTAGTTTACTACATGTTTTATTATGCATATTTTGGATCTATGTTGGCGATATCTCGAGCATACATGTAACACATAATTTAACAGAAGTGTGGTGCGCCGTCAACTCAGGAGACGTCATTTTCACGGGAGTCGCATCGTGAAAAAATCACTATATTTCTGTTAGTAATTAAAATATTATGTAAGAAATATACATACAAAATAATAGAACAATTTAAAGATACTTGTGAGAAAATTGTCGAAAAATATAGCTAATTATAGACAAGAGGCCCAAGGGCCTTGAATCACTCTTCTGATAAATTATACAATCTATCCTAAGACCCAAGATGCATCAACTGACAAAGTTTGATGATTCTTAGCCAGTTAGTGCTGAAGATATTTAAACGTAACTATAAAATACTATAAGTAGGTCATGGTGACCTACTTTTTGATTGAAATTTTCTGAGGACACAAGATGCATTATTTGACAAAGATTGATGATTCTAAGCCAATAAGTACTTGAGATATTCAAAAGTGGGTCACAGTGACCTACTTATTGGTCACATTCTCCGAAAACCCAAGGTGCATCAACTGACAAAGTTTGACAATTTCTAAGCCAATAAGTACCCTAGAATATTCAAATATAGCCATAAATTTCACAAGAAGGTCACCGTGACCTGTTTATAAATGATCATTCTCCAAGAACCCAAGATGCTTCAAATAACAAAGTTTGATGATTCTAAACCAATAAGTACCCGAGATACCTAAATACAGCCAAAAAATGTCAAAAGTAGGTCACCGTGACCTACTTTTTGGTCAACATTCTCCGAAAACCCAAGATGCATCTACTGACAAAGTTTGATGATTTTAAGCCAATCATACCTGAGATATTCAAAGGTAGGTCACCGTGATTTACTTTGTGGCGACATGATCCGAAAACCTAAGATGCAACTATTTACAAAGTTTGATGATTCTAAGCCAATCAGTATCTGAGTTATTCAAAAGTAGGTCACCGTGACCTACTTTTTGGTGGACATGCTCCGAAAACCTAAGATGCATCTACTGACAAAGTTTGATGATTATAAGCCAATAAGTACCTGAGATACAAAAATCTAGCCATAAAATGTCAAAAATAGGTCAATGTGACCTACTTTTTGGTCGTCGATCTCCGAGAGCCCAAGATGCATCAACTGACAAAGTTTGATGATTCTAAGCAAAATGGTACCTCTTCTACTGACTTAAATCTAGCCATAAAATGTCAAAAGTAGGTCACAGTGACCTACTTTTTGGTCGACATTTTCTGAAGACCAAAGATGCATCAACTGACAAAATTTGATGATCATAGGTCTTAAAGTATTCAAAATATGCCTTTTAAACAATTTGAAAACAAATGCCTGCAAAGTTCAAAAAGTAGGTCACAGTGACCTACTTTTAATAAATATATCTTAAGGACCTAAGATGCATCAACTAACAAGATTTGGTGATTCTAAACCTCTCAGTGTCTGAAATAATGGGATTAAATGTTTTATAAAAGATTAGCAATAAAATTCAAAAAGTAGATCACGGTGACCTACTTTTAAATTGACGTTGTTTAAGGACCCAAGATGCATCAACTGACAGAGTTTGAAGATCATAGGCCTTAAAGTGTCCAAATTATGCCTCCAAATCAATTTGGAAACAAAAGCCCGTAAAATGGTGCTCCGTACCTCTCCATCCTTGATATCAACATACCGATAATTTTCGTAGAATTTCTTTAAAATACAGAAAGTTTGCCCAAAATTTATTGGAATCTTTAAGATACATATTTTTGTGAAATTTCCTAACAATATGACTTCTGTAAGAGTAAATAAGAGCACAGTCCGCGTAATTTTTTAACGGCCCTCGTATATTTCAAGAGTGACTGAACCAAACGAAAAAACATAAAATTAAAATGTTCATTTCAATTCAAAGTCAAAAAGAATTGAATTTTAAGAGCAGCTAAATCGGGAGTATTGGATTATTTATTTTGCATATCAAAGATCATACAAGTCAAGGAGTTGAATTTCACGAGTGGCTAAATCAAGAAAATATCAAATATACATGCAAATTTTGAAAGACGTGGAGCTGAATTTTAATAACCATAGTAACCAAATCAAGAAGTTTGAATTTTGTAATATACATATCAATGAAAATAGAGGATTTAAAATTTAAGAGTGGCTCAGTCACGAGAAATGAAACATATTGATGTGCATTGAAAAATGTCAAATTATTTGTCAATTTATGAAAATGGGGAAAATATTTCATGTGTATATTAATGATTTTTTTTCATTTGCGCTCTTTGTAAATTATAGCGAGCGCAGCGAGGCGGCGCGAAGCGCCGGTCGCGTAGCGAGCTCAATAGACTAACGTGTACGAACGGAGGAAATTCAGGTTGAAATATGCACATTGTTCCAATAAAATTTTATCTCACCGCGTGAAAAAATTCCAAACTCCCAATAATGCTTTGCGGTGCATAGCAACTTGGAGGTTGAAACATAGCAACAACTTACTTGAAAAAAATACAAACAACGATTTAATGCAATCTCCGGATCCATTCCATAAAACTATCGTTTGCGTCCTAAGTCAAAAGGAATTTTTATTTGACGTAATACTTTCGTCTTTTCAACGGTTCGTGAATTTCCGATTTTGTCGGAAACTTCCGAGAAGTTTGGAATCTCGATCCCGATGCATGGGAAATGATATATTTTTTATTGTTTCGTTTTCTTGTTTCTTTTTCTTGAATGATAGGGCCATAGACAGTACATGTGTAGGCTTAAGATAGAAAATAAACTGCGCTCGCCCCAACGGTCACACCGTAAAACATATTAATTCCCTATTTGTAATATTGTTGAAGGTTGGTACTCCTAGTTTGAAATATTTGTGTGGAAAGCTGCTTTATTTATTTTTTCATGATTGCACATAACACATATAACCCAAATATGGATCAGAGACCTCAACTCATTTTAATACGTGTGGCGTAGTAGTTAGAGCGTCTGATCTAGAGTTGCAAAATAAGCAGTTGATCCTTACATTGTGCGTTTGATACCCCCTCTGGGAACTGGCGACTGCTCCTTCATGTGAGACCGTATAAATCGAGGTGCTGTGTCGCAGTGTGTGCTGGCACGAAAAAAGATCCATCACTGATCAATGGCCCTGTGTGCCGAGTATAGGCCAAATTTGCAGCTCTCCACTGGCAAGCGGTGGCGACTAGTTGTATGAGTTAAAATTCTCGAGAGGGATGTTAAACAACGTACAAACATTACCATCAACTCCTAGCAGTACTTTCAGTACATTGATTATGAGATGGAAAATTATATGAAAGCTTCTTAGTGTGATCAGACTTATTATAATTCAGGACATGCTATTAAATTCATACAGTAAACAAGATGTGTTTGTGAAACACTGATGCCCCCGTATGGCAACATAGCAAAGGTTAATATTTCTCAAATGCAGATCAAATATGTTGATACATTAAGAAAGGCTTTTTCACAAGAAATACAAATGTGAAATATAAAACCATAGCACCACCTGTTAAAGGGTTATGACCGAGGTTAACATCTTTAAAGTTAGAGCAAACTTCCGGGTCAAGGTAAGAGGGTCAAGGTTATTGGTTCAGAAAGAAAGGAAGTGTCTCAAAGACTATATATGGGAAGAATTAAAGCGCTGGCCCCTACCGTTCAAAAGTTATGGCCAAGGTTAAAGTTTGTAAAAAATAGGTCAAACTTTAAGGTCAAGCCAAATGGTCATGATGTTGATATCCAATGAAAGGTCTTCTCACAAGAATTACATATTTGAAGTATGAAAAACCCTAACCCTTACCGTTCAAAAGTTATGACAAAGGTTAAAGTTTTTTCGTAAGTATAAAAATCTCCAAGGTCAAGGTCAAAAGGTCAAAATTGTTGGTTTCACATGAAAGGTCTTACCAAAAAAATTTGATATCTGAAATATAAAATTCCTAGTATCTACCGTTTAAAAACCAGAACCGAAGTAAAAGTTTGGAATTTTTGTGTAAAAGTGGGTCAAAATCCAAAGTCAAAGTCAAAGGGTCAAGGTTCTTGATATAAAATGAAAGGTCTTGTCACAAGGATTAAATTTGTGACGTATGAAATCCCTAGTTCTAACCCTTCAAAAATTATTTTCAAGGTTGTATTTTAAGGTAGGTCAAACTCCAAGGTGAAGGTCAAAGTCCTTGGTATCCAATAAAGATTCTTTTTACAGGAATTACATATGTGAGGTATAAAAGCACAAGCATTAACCGTTCAAAAGTTATAGCCAAGGTTAAAGTTTTATCATAAGTACAGAAATCTGAAAGGTCAAGGTCAAAAGATCAAGATTGTTGGTATCCAATGAAAGGTCTTTCCACAAAGAGTACATATGTCAAGTATAAATGTCCTGGTTTCTACTGTTTAAAAGATATGACCAAAGTAAAAGTTCAAAATTTTTGTGTAAAAGTGGGTCAAACTCCAAGGTCAAGATCAAAAGGTCAAATCTGGTGGTACTTAAAGAAAGGTCCTGTCAAACCGAATACACATGTGAAATATGAATGTCATAGCTTTCCTAAATCATAAGTTATGGGCAAGGTTTAAGTTTTGCGGACAGACAGACAAACAGACAGAGAGACAAACAGATGGACACGACAAAAAATATATACGGGGGCATAAAAAAGCAACAGAAAGCGAGAATTTGATACATATGTTGATTTCCGTTTTACAAAAACGCGCATTTCGTCATAAAAATATATGGGAATTATATTTATTTTAAAGTACAGCTCCGTGTAAAAATCATGCAGAGGGTGATTCATGGGGGGGGGGGGGGGGGGGGGGTTCAGAATTTTTTCAAACTTTGCATGTTGGTAGAGTATGCATAGATACTCCAAAAAAAATTATAATTTTTTTTTAAATTCTCTCATTGGTATCCATGGCAACCAGCAAACTGTTTTGGACAAAAAATGGCTGAAATTTCCTCTAAATACAGGCAAAAATATCAGTATTGAAGATCAAATTAAAAGAAAACTAAACAATAAAACACATTTATGTTTATTTCTTATTAAAATACAGCATAAGTAGTTACTTTTCATAACTAGTCAAAATATATTTATTACCAGTAATGAGTTCCAATTTTAAGCTAAAAAGGGGAGGTAATCCATATTTGCAAAAACTGTCAAATATTCATTTTTGAGGATTTTTATCTATCAAAAATTTCTAAAACCCCCACAGCTAATCTAAAAGGGCATGGTGGTTTCATAGACACTATATTCTAAAGCAAATAAAATAATAAAAACATTTTTGTGCAAATGATTATTAATTTCCCAAAATAACTGATGAATTTTGTACAAAAAATGGTAATTTCACCCTTTTCGTCACAGTCCAATATATGCCATATATGTTGGCATGTAAAAAATAAATAGAATTTCAAAACCATTTTTTTTATATTACCAATTTCAAATACAATTAAATTAATTACTTTTTATAATTAATCCAAATATTACCACGTCCAGTAGTAGTTTTTAATTTTAAGCTGAAAAGGGGAGATAATCCATGTCGAGAAAAACTGAAATTTTCAATTTTAAAAGGATTTACAGCTAAATTCAGCTATATGATAAAAAAATTAAAGAAAAAATACAATACTGCCAAACAGAAAGACTGCACTTACTTCATAGACATCATACCTTATGGCAAAAAATAATAAACATTTTTGGGCAAATGATTATTAATTTCCAAAATTCATTGAAGAGTTTCATACAAAAAATGGAAATTCACTTTTTCGTCATGGTCGAATAAATGACATGTATATATTCATGCATGTTAAAACAAAAATAGCATTACTAAATAATTTAAATTTCTTTATAGTTCCAAATACAACACAATTATTTATTTTCATTAATCAAATTATATCTATGTACAGTATTATTTCTAATTTCAAGCTGAAAAGGGGAGATAATTCATGTTGACAAAAACCAACAAAATATCAATTTTTCAGGATTTCAGTTATCAAGAAAATAATATACCGGTATATCTATGATTTAAAAAATAGCCAAACAAAAATGCTGAGTACGTTTCATAGATACCATACCCTATCAAAAATTTAAAAAAAATCATTTGCACAAAAATCATTGTGATTAATAATTTCACCAAAAAAAGAAGTAGCATCATCTTTTGTCAGAGTCAAATATATACACCATGTACACACGCCAATACATGTTTACATGTAAGAATATCAGTTTACATTTCAAAATAAATTACTTTACATTTCCAAATTCAAATACAACACAAATTATTTTTTCATTAATGAACAGCAAAATGTTGTAAAAAACATTTGAAAATATTAATCATATTAATATTGATTACTAGATACATTTATTATATAAACATTGTATTTGTAAACACAATTTTAAAAGTTTTACATCTTTGTAAGGTGCAGTACATGCCAAACAGAATATCACTAATCTCCCCTGCTTCTCTTCTGTAGTAAGTGACTGTCCTTTGTTTATTAGCCTCTTCTAAAAGCACTTAAGATCCTTGGGAAGAGAATCACTGCTTGATTAACATTATCCAAAGTACCGTCACGGAATCCACTGAACTCTAATCTATGCTTTTTGACAGCTTTAAATATTTTATTTTCCATTATTCCTAAAATAATAATTACAATATACATGTACATGTATTTATCATTCATCAATTTAGAACTCTTTAGTTTATGCCACATTATTATTAAGGTACTAAATGGTCATTTTGATTTTATAAGTTTATAAAATGCAGTAATTTCATTAAAAATCTGTAAGAATCCAAAGTGCGATGGTGACGCCAAAGCCCGATGGTCTCGCCAAACCCCGATGGTCTGCGCCAAACCCCGATGGTTTGTTGTCATCACGGACGCCAAAGTCCGATGGTCACGCCAAAGTGCGACGGCTCGTTTCCTATGAGACACGTTGCGCTAAAGTGCGATGGTCTGACACGCCAAAGTCCAGTCTACGCGAAAGTTTAAAATTTTTACAGGACAAAATGTCTGGTAAAAACAAAATTTTGACCAGACCGAACAATTTCTTACCAGACCGACTTTTTTTCCCTTTAAAATCCATAAATCATTATTATACTTTAGATTAAGAGGGTGGGTGGGATGGGGTTAATTTTCACTGTGAAATTTAACCTTAAATAAATACAGAGTGAAATAGGAAAGTTAACTATTTATAATTTTCCTTTGCAAAAGATGTCTATTTATATAATTGCATGCATTTTTTTCTTCATATTTGACTTATACAACATACACTGTATCAAAGATTTTCTTAAATTTAAGATGCACTTTCAATGCATATTTATTTTTCCTGAAACAATTCATTATGGTTACTCAAGTCAATAATCATTTGAAAATAATTTCCCAACCGAATCTACGTATAAGCTATCTAAATATTTTCCCAACCAAATTTACGTATGAGCTATCTAAAGATCTCTAATCCTTGACAGAGGAAATTCGAATTAGAATAAAAACGATCATGACAGGGTTGTAATACATAAAAATTAATCAGGTATTACTACAAAATTGGTCAAATAAAGGATATTTGTGGGGAATTTGACCATGTGTACCTCTTAATTTAGATTTATTTGGCCTTATTTTTTATCGGACATTTGGTCCTGTATACTAAAATTTTTTACCGACCCGACCTAAATTTTACCGGTAAAAACCGACGGTCCGGTGACTTTCGCATAGACTGAAAGTCCGATGGTTCGAAGAAACAAAATAATTCGACGTCAATCCTTGACGCCCTTTTCATGCATTCAAATGCTCATTTCCGAATTTATTCTTGCAGACGCTTTTATTCATTTTGCGTATTGCTGACATGTTTCAGAGATATTAGGATTAATCCTCGCACACCACACAACTGATTAGGATCAGTCCTTTTAAATTGCTTTGATATAGGGTTAGTCCTCACACACTAGTCAAGTTATTAGGGTTTAGTATCGCACCCACCAAAGATATCTAGATACCTATAAAGCTGTTAGTCCTACTCACTTTTCTACCGATTAGGGTTAGTTTTGCAACTATTCGAGAGATAATGATTAATTTTCGCATAATGAAGAATGTAAATACTTATTTAAAACCTTGGCATGGTGTGGCTTTGTAGTTTGGAGCAATAGTACTATGACGTCATATACGTTAATTGTTTCTCCGCACCATCGCACTTTGGCGTGTCAGACCATCGGGGTTTGGCGCAGACCATCGGACTTTGGCGTGACCATCGGACTTTGGAGTCCCATCGCACTTTGGAGTCCTACAAATCTAAAATGGTTGCATGACATATATTCTCCCACCTTTGGAGTCTTATTAGTTGGTGGTGTTCAATGGTGTTTCCTTGCCGTCTGTAATAAATAGTGTAACCTTTTCCTTCAAAACCATGATGCAGCCCATCGTGTACATTCTGTGAAATTATTAATTAAAAATGGGGTATACATGTAATTCATTTCAACAAAAATAATACTAATTTATGAAATACAGTGAAACAAAAGTTATAACAAAGTCACCGGAACCTATGAAATTACTTTGCTACATCTGTTACTCCTTATATCAATATAAGGAATTTGTTAAATTTATATAGCTGGGGATCTAAAATAACTTCGCTATATCCATGAATTCGCTATATCCATGTTCGTAGTAAATGAGTTTTGCTGTATGTGAAATATCTTTTCTACTAGTGTATTTTTCATCATTTGCAATATGTCTCCGGTTTTAACTTTAGTAAAATTTAAACAGCATTATAAACTTGAAGCCACACTACTTAGGCTTCTTCCAATGACTTCCATATCAGTACAATATTAATCATGGCTTTGCTGTTCTAGGGAAGATTCTCCCCTATATATTGCAATGTGAAACTTTGATCCCCATTGTGGCCCCATCCTACCCAAAGGGGGGTTTAACTTAACCAATTTATTTATACACTACATCATCAGAGAATGCTTCCATATCATCACTTTGCTGTTCTTGAGATTTTAAAAGATTGTTACTTAAACCATTCCAAGTTTTCTATCTATTTTTTAAGATCCATGTGCGCCTTGGTTATGAATCCCAATGAGAAAAGACCTCTTTTTTTCATTCAAAAGTCATGACCAAGGTTAAAGTTTTTGAAAAATTTTACATGTCCAGTCGGGTGTCAAATCTGAAATCTGTTTCAATCTGTTTGCCTGTGACAAAATTTGTGCATCTCAGGCGGTTGAGCAACAGTTATTTTAAACACTGCCTTAACCATACTTGTCAATCATACTTTTTCATGCTTCATTGCACACAGGGGAGTGCAGAGTTACTTAAACAGGTCTGACAGTATCTGACGTCAGCTTAAATTTGCATGTAAATTGGCTATCAGTTTACAGTTTTCTTTACATAGTTTAAGACAGCAGTACAAGGTGCACAATTTTCATTTAAACCCTCAATCAAATATCAAAAGTAGGACATGCAAACCTCACAAGATTTGTACGGTACGTATTGGAGGCAACTACAGTGGAACCTCATTTATCCGGACGCTTTGGTTCCTAGTCAATTTGTCCAGATATGTGAAGGATCCAGATACCTGAATTACCATTTAAACAAGACAAAATAACGTTAAAAATTTCCGTTTTGATGAAAAAGCCTCCGGATACTGAAGCATCCGGATATCTGGCGTCCAGATATCTGAAGGTCCACTTTATTTATCATCTAAAACTACAATTTTAAATGTGAGCATTGAGCAGTGTGTTTGAAAAAATAATCTTTCAATTTTGGCTGTATAAAGTAAAAAGAAACTTTCTTGTTCTTGGTGATGAAGTAAATAAAGTATGTTATTATCTGATTGAATAATTTTCTTCTCTCTGATTGACTGAGAACCAACTATGTTAGAAAAATGCTACGTTGCATTGACCTGCACGTGACGTTCCAGGTCAATACAAGGAGTTATTGCAGGTCAATATAAGGAATTATTGACCTGTTCAATTTTTTCTGTTACAACGTGTTCTTGTTGAAAGTTCTTGTTACTTTCCATTAAAGCAAAGAAACAGTCTTGTAGGAGTTTGCTATCATTTAATCATATAATAAAACAGTTATTGCTGTTTTTTGCAGTCAATACGATGATTTATCCACCTTCGAAGTACTATATTCACTTCGCCCTTCGGGCTCAGTGAATATTGTACTCCTCAGGTGTCTAAATCATCGTATTGCATGCATGACCTTAAAAACAGCAATAATTGTATACAGTAAACCGACAAAAACTGTGTGTAGCTTTTGATTTGTATTAACAAATAGTAGACTGTCATGCTTGAGGACTCATTCAGTTAATTTGGAGAATGCTAGAGACAAAAACATTGTGCTGAAAATTGCCTTCCATTAACGGTATACATGGTATAGTGTACACGAGCTTTTGAGAAAATGGAAATTCGTCTTTTGCTTAATTAAAAGTATTCAACAGCTGCAATACTACAATTTAAGTATCTATGATTTGAGGTTATTTTTAAGACTCATAATACATTGTCATATAGGACTTGTAAAATACATTTGACTGCATATAAAAAGCTTTACCAAGCTATTTTGAATAGATTAATAGCAAGTGCAGCGAGGGTCGCAAAGCGATGCACGTAACTGCGAGCTCTAATGACAATGCCTGTGCAAAGAGAAAATTTGGAATACTGCAAATTCATTTCGTAGAATTTTTTATCGCAGTAATTTAGACCCACATGCAATGCTTTGATTCGTACACAAACTCTAAAGCAACGTTCTCGTGAGAATAACAACAAAAGATAAACGAATAATAATTTTGTCTTGATTTAATTAAGATAGAAAGACAGTCATTAACTGATTGAAATCAGCCTTGTTCAGGCTTCGGTTTGGTAAAGCAACATACAAACGACGTCATATGACATCAGAGTCTAATACGCACCAAATGTCATGTGCGGATTTACATGTCCAATCTAAATGAATATGGATAAGAATCTGCGCTCGCCTTAACGGTCGCACCGTCAACATATTAAAGCTACATAGCTATTTCAAGCTACAAAATTAATTATCTTAATCAAGACATTTTTCTGGATCTGATCTTACCTGGTGAAATGTAACTGTCCAAATGTGACATTTTCCCTCTCCAAGTCGAGTATGCTGAAAAATCGGACTGCCACCCCTCTCTGAGAGTTTACTCTTGCACTCTGGTGGATTACCGTAGAAGTTTAACTTCCGAGATCGATCACAATGGTGTCAGTAGGCGAGTAGCATTTCGGGAAAGCGTCAACATGGTCAATAATGGATATACTGATCAACACGACACATGCCTACTTTCGCCCCAAAAACTATGCCTAATCTGTTCTTGTAAAATCCTTCCAACCAATTTATGTCACTTCACACATATTTTTGCAATATACATCACAGGATGCATCAAAATAACTTTGCAGCGTACAGCTAACCATGGAGCCTGCCATTATTTTTACTAGCGCCACCTATGTAAACTTGCAAAGGGAGATAACTCTTTTGAAGAATCTTAACAAATTCTCGATTTTAAACACCTTGTATCTTTTCAATACTTCGTTTGCACAAAAATGTTAAAGTAAATTTTTATTAAGCCTTCCATTTTCACTTTAATCATGATGTATTAAGTTTTTGTACATCTTCTTGGGTTTTAAAGATATTCTTTCCTGAAATAGGCATCATTTGCACACTATCTATACAAAATTACACCTCAAGTACTTTATCCCTGGCTATATGAAAAAAGAAGAATTATAACGAAATCAACTGTTTATATTCATTTTAGACCCAAATGAATATATTAAACCCAATTTTTATGAATTTGAAGATTATCGATGAATCACCTTTTCTGTACTATCTGCATGATTTTTACACGGAGCCGTACTTAAAGATTTTCTAAAAGGGAGTATAGTAATGAAGGCTTAAATATTGTCCGAGTACAGGCATAAGTTCTTTATTCTTTGAAAAGAAAAATGATCGGGTTTGTTCTTCATTATGAGATATAAGCGATAAATTTAATTTTTTTAAAGGTGACCACGCCATTGCAAATAGCGATATCGGATCTTGAACGCACCACTGTTAAGAAGCGGAAGGAAAACCCTTCGCAAGCAAAGCAAGATTTATACTGATACAAGATTAAGCGCTGCATGCAGTATATATGTTATTTTTACAAAGGTAAATCTTTACATATTTCGACTTTATCATTTTACATGTTTAGCCCTGAACAGATATGAAAGAAAAACAAAATAAAGAAAACGAAACAGGAAACAATTATCAAATATTATGCTATTGTGGATTTTGGAGTAAGAATCGAAACCGAAAGTAAGAATTTTTTAATTCCAGAGGGTATTGATTTGATGGAAGTTTTGCATCCCCAGGTTATCTGACAGAGTTCATTTAAAGAGAAAATAAATGGGTAATGAAACATTTATTGATGTTAAATCTCTACTTTAAAAAATCTAAGAGTGTTGAATGTTTTTTCTTTATTTGCATACTACACCTGTACTACATGTACATATCTCATTTGGGCATTTCTTTTGGCATTACGTAAGCTTCTGAGCTATCCATTATTTGTTCTTTCCTTACAATTGCGTTCATTGGCCGTCTTCCTGGATCTTGATTAGTTGAAAAAAAAACATGTTCATAACAACGGGTTACTAGCTATAAGCAGGATATACCTGATTAAACCGCCGTGCAGTCAAATTGCAGTAGGCGGAGCTATATGTGGTTACTACACTTCTCTATTTCGTCTACATGTATTTATATAGCCAAAGTCAAAAAAATCTAACCTAATATAGTCACAAGACACTCTTCTACAAAACAAGAAGTATATTTTAATTAATCGTTCAGGTTATCTGACATTTTAATAGGGTCAACAACATAATAAAATCTACTTGTAAGGTGTTGCTACTACGCCGAACAGAAAAACGGTACGGAACAGAAAACAGAATAGATTATTTTAGATTAAATTATTATTAAAGCCGCTTGATCCGAAACAGGCACATATTATCTTACACAATAAAAGTACGTCATTACATAGATAAGATATAAAAATAAATTATAAGATTGGTTTAATAGTTTATTACACAATCCTTACGTGGAAATCATAGATCAAAAACCTTATTGACAAACAGAAGTTCTGACAGGAAGTTAAGATCTGTTGAGAAGTCACCTTTGAAAAATAATAAACTTATCGCTTTTATCTTATTATGAAGATAATTCAAACCCGACTATTTTTTTCCAAAAGTTGAAGTCTATCACGGGATATATAATCCATAGTAACTTTTATATCAATATGCGTATTTAAAGAATGGAGGAAAATCAGATATGATTGCGCCCATGAGAAAAGGGTCCTTATGACATTTTCACTAAAACAGAGAAATAACGTCATAAAGACGTGACGTTGCAAATCGACGGCGAGTGTCAACGCAGATTTTTTTTTTTTTTTTTTACCACGTGTTTACGTTTTTGACACTAACTTTTGTCGTAGGTCTGAATATTGATAATAGTCTCTTATTGAGCTGTCAGTCTCTTATTCAGCTGACAGCTCAGTGACCTAGAAACGAATTTGAAAGAGGGAATTAAACTACCTGAAAAGAATTTGACAAGCTTAAAAAAAAAGGACAATTGTTTCATTCGGAAGGGGGCATAAGTTCCAACTCCAACATCTTTCAGTACTATTTTTTTTACACTGGTTATTTACTTCAATAATTACATTAACAAAACGCATGGGGGTTTCAGTGAACATTTCTATTGTAAAAAGGTTATGTCTTGAAAAAAAAGGGCGGCAAATATTTGATATCTAGATGAACCATGGTATAATGTAAAATGTAAAAAAAATATTCTTAAGATTGCCATCAGAGCTAACCTTTCCGTTAAGTTCAGATAGTCGCCCGCGTGATGCAGTAGTTAGAGCGTCTGCTCTTGAGTCGCAAAGTATGGAGTTGATCCTTACGTGGCTGTTTCAAATTCCCACGTTGAGATCGGTCCTTCAGATGAGACCGTATAAACCGAAGTCCCTTGTCGCAGTAGGTGCTGGCACGAAAAAAGCTCAATGACCCTAAGTGCCGAGTATAAGACAAAATTTGCAGCTCTCCAGCGGCAAGCGGTGGCCGGCATCTCAATGTGAATAAAACATTCTCCTCTAGAGGTACGTTTAACAACATGCAATCAATCAATCTGGCAAGCTCGGATAAACACCTCTAATGTAGTACTTGAGTAGTTGTTAAAACTTTGTACAAAATAGAGTCGTTTCCTACATGATAAAATTCTGGATAAATGAGGATGGTAAACTTTTCTGTGGTAAAGAGGGTGTTGCAGTTCTTTTGTCATTTTCCCTAAATGTAAAGCAGATTAAAAGAAGAATTTTATGTTAAAGAAACTAATATTAATTTTTCTCAAATGCAAAAGTGTATAAAGCAAAATGAGGAACAAAATTTGGAAGTTGCTTATTGACTTCCAATTTGCCATATAAAACGAAGTTCCGCTTTTCGTTCCGTTTTCCAACTATACGTATTTCGTGTTTCTATGCTTCATTTGATTTAACTCCGCCCATCAACCAATCATCTTTTAAAAAGGTTGTCCAACTGAAAAGGACATTGCTTAACGCCTATCAGAATGAAGAGCGTAAAGAAGTAGTTAAATGAGAACAGCAATTACATGTTGTTTTACATCCGTCTGGAGAATTTTAACTCATTTGGAGAAGCATCCACTTGTCGGTAGAGGGCTGCAAATTTTAACATATGCTCAATACTGAGGGTTATTGAGCAGTAAGGGATCTTTTTTGTGCCAACGCCTATTGCGACACGAGACTGATTTATACAGACTGGTCTCCACGTCCCGCAGTGGATTCGAATCCGCAACGTAAGGATCGACACCTTAATCTGCGACTCTAAAGCAGACGGTCTATTTACTCCGCCACGCGTGCGACAAGCAATATTGCAAGTTTCGGGTACATTTTATTTTCCTCTTAGGAAAATATTGCAATTCAATTTTCTTTGTTGTTGGTTTTTTTAAAATTTGAATGATTTTTTTAAAAGGCATTGCTCAAAATTCTCATAAATTGTTAAATTTCAAAAGCATTTTTTTTTGTTTTTTTCACAGAGACCTTTCAGAATTCTCATAAATTGTTAATTTTTAAAACTTTTGTTTTGAATAAGCGTAATTCAATAAGTACAAGTCATCTTTGGCTGTTTGGAATTGACTATTAAGAATCTGAGTAGTACCATGAAAACGTATTTTCCAGCTGGTGCAAAGTAAATCAGACTATAGCTATATATAGCTGATTTAGCTGATTTAAGTCCTCTTCAAGAACACATATGACATAATCCAGATGTTCCCATCGGTAGCAAGTCAATTTTCTTCAAAATTACTTTAATTCGGGCTTTGTTTTTATCAATAATTTCTTACATTTAAATGGAAAGTTTTACAGTTTTGATTTCATTCAATATAACATGAAGGCAAATGCAAACTATGTTGAATTATCAGAATATGCAGGACTAAGGAGAGCAATTAGAAAGAGACTACTGTAGTATCCTGTTTTAAGGATTATAAAATAAAGCCAATTCTTAGACCACTGTTTCCATCCAGTCTTGGAATTTTCTTAAAGAGTAAAAATGTTAATGTTATCATTAAGAATAAAAAGTGCAATATAACTTCAGTTATAAAATGGAGTGCAAAATGGGTAAGAATTTAGTGAATAATACTGGGAAAAATGTTTTGAGCTACCTTTCAAAACACCCAAGAATCAAAACGTCAATGGTAACAATTCCAAATCTACATAGAATAATTCCTACTAAATGCGATCTTTTCAAATGAAGACTTATTGATTCAACATTATGTTCCTCCTGTGAGAAAGATATTGAAACTATTGATCACCATTTTGTTGAATGTTCCGTTGTAAAAGAAGTTTGGTTAGAGATTGAGGAATGGATCTTGCAAAAAATGAACAGGTCTGTTTTTTGGATGGGCAATCAATTTTATTTGGTAAACAGAAACTCCTGCAAGTATAGAAAATCTACTAATTCCGATTATAAAACTATATATTTTTGCAAGTAAGTATGCCAAAACTATAAAATTAAACACTGAGGCTTTGAAAAATGTTATAACGTAAAGAATTAGAGTAGTGAAAATTATTTTGTTAAAAAATTGTAAATATGATGAATTTGAAAGACACTTGCAGGAAATAGTAGAAAAAAAAATAAAAAAAAAATCTTACCGTAAATTATCCTATAAAGTTTGTGCCCCCTCATCTTTTTCTCTCTCTCTTTCTCCTCTCTTCCTCATTCTCTCTCTCTCTCTCTCTCTCTACATTAACTTTCACGCTAGTTTTGTTATTACCTCTTTTTTGCTCTATGTCAAACTGTCCTGTACATTCATTTACATATATACGTTTGTTTGTATTTGTGTAATAAACTCTTTAATAGAAGAAAAACACTATTGTTTAAAGTTACAAAAATTAAATTCAAAGAAGGTTTTCAAAATTACCACATAGCTGTTTTAGAAATTCCTTATAAAAAAGTCTCGTAAATTATTATTTTTTTTCTAAGCTAAATAGTGACTTCAAAGTCCTCAAATAACTGTGTTCATAGTTTCAGATATGTTCTCTTATATTATAACTATGATTTCTAATAGAAATGAGCCATGCATAGTACGAGTGGTCGGTAGAAACTATTCCTGCTAAACTATCCCATTTTCTAGAACCACCTTTAACACCTGAGTGTTAAACAGTGGTAAGTGTTCCTATGTAATTTACAAACCCCTGTCACACCGGGGCTGCGTCCTCACGGCGACTGCATTGCGTCCTCAAAAAATGCAAAACGCCGAGGTGATCGCAATAGAGTCTCCTACAGCACCGTGACAACGTGGCGAGATCTCCACTGAACGCCGTTGGGTCGAGTAGGGTCTCGGTCTCCTAGAACGCCAGGGGACGGCGATCACTTTGGGCATGCACAAAGTACGCGCCGTGTGATCGCGGTCTGATAACAACGCATTAGAAACGTTGTATGATCGCCGTAGCAGAGCGGTGAGATCTCCAACAACGTAGTGGGAGCTCCGTAGGAACGCCGTGAAGACGCACATGATCGCGGCACGAACGCAGTGATAGAGGACTTCGCTTCCACGGAGACCTCACCGTCCTCACGGAGATGTCGCGGAGTCCTAGGAGATATCATTGCGTTTCTATCGCGTTTTTACGACGCCTCTAATGATATTTATCGTCTTGTGATTTTTTCGACTGCGATTACACGGCGACAGCACGGAGTTGTCACTGCGATCATTGCGCTTCCATGGCGTTTCTACAGCGTCCGTTGGCGATCACAACGCGCTTTCGCGGCGTTGTTAGAGTGTTGTCAACCAGCTAACAAAACAAAAGCAATGGGATCATATTTTGATCAGCAATATTTCCAACGTATTTGCTGCACTAGGGGCATTTAAGTGTAAAAATGGAAGAGAAAATTACAACAGAACTTATTCTGTTGTTTCACTTATTTTTTGTAGAAAACTTTTCAGTGTGTTTACTGGTATTTTTTTTACATTCATAATAAAATCAAAGAAAATCTAACAACACATCTGAACCGATGAAATTGAAAAAAGGAGTTTAATCATAAAACTATTAAATTCTAATAATTTAGTACTTAATTATTTAAATACAGAATTTTTAATTAATCAGAATATTTCTAGGCATGATTAGAAGTCTTTTCATCGTGTTACTTGTATATTTAAACAAAAATGTTTTACAATCCTTCTGAATTTATATCAATGAGTATAGAACACATTGTGAACGTATTGTGAACGCAGCAAGCTCAGTGAGAACGCCGTGAACACGAGGTGAAAACTCCTAACGCGCCGTGAAAACTCCGCGGAAGCGCAGTCAATCGACGAGAGATCTCGTGGGAAAGCAGTAGAACTCCGTGAGATCGCCGTAGAATCGCATCCGTCGCCGTAGGGACGCCGTGACATCTTCATATTGTGAAAATTTTACAGAAATTTGTGCAATTTTCATGCGATTCCACGGCGATTTTTTAAATTAAACAACGCCGTAAAGACTCCGTGTGAATGCAGCTTGGTTTGACAGGGCCTTAAAGTATATAATACGTCAATTGTCTTTATGAATGATAAATTTTATACTACATTCTTTTAATTTTTCAAGAGCTATTTCACAGGCGATCAAATATTTGGTTTAGATATATGTGTTTACTCTTCCTTAATTAGATGACTGAATTGGATGGATATACCATTCCCGTATTTTCTGTGAATGAATGCCCTGATGATGAATTCAGCTGGCAGAAAGCATCAAAAAGACTGAACTGCAGTAGCGACAGTTCCCTGAAGTACAGATATCACTGTGTTTCAAATACACAAAGAACTTCATTGGTCGAGTTCTGCTATGATGCTACTAGACCACTTGTTCAAAAAGGTATCTTCTTCAATTATCAACACTTAAATTAAGAATAATTTTAGCCTTTTTTAATCGTAAGTCGTTATGATTGATTGATTTTATGTTGTTAAAAGTCCCTCTCGAGATTTTTTCACTCATATGGAGACACCAACACTTGCCGGTTGAGAGCCATTGAGCAGTGAGGGATCTCTTTTGTGCTAGCATCTACTGCGACATGGGACCTCAGTTTATTCGGTCTCATCCGATAGACCGTTCTCCACATCCCACATTGTTGTCACACTCGTGTCGCAGTAGAAGATGTCAGTAAATGATGTCTCACTGCTCAATAGCCTTGAGTGTCAAGTATATAGTGTACGTCAAAATTTACAGCTCTCCACCGCATAGTGGTGTACGTAGTGTCTCCATACGAGTTAAAATTTCTTGAGAGGGACCTTAAAACAAATCATTATACCTCTACTGTAATTACACTATATAAAATCAATACCATAAAACTGTCTATTTCCCCGAGAAGAGACAATTTCCCTCATCTGAAGACTACTCCCTGGAAAATCAGAGCTACTCCCGGGGACTACTCCCTCATGAATATTTATTAGTAATTTTAACCAATCAAAGTTTTCAGTGGGCGCTCTGTTCAAGGAATCTCGAGGCTGTGACGTCATGTTATTAGCAATTTAACCATTTCGACATGCGATGTCAAAATCATACTTGAATACTAGCAAAATGAAGACAACAAAAATTCTACAAAATGTCAGTGAAAATACTTTTAAAAAATACTTTAATTGTTTTAGGACACGATATATTAATTACAATTAGTTAAACCGCATGCATGTGTAATTATGCCTCTACAGTGATTTTTTTAAATGTCGGAATATCTGGTAAAAAAAAATTAAATCGCCTATGATTGTTTCGGTATAATAAAACAGTTATGGAATGGGAACTCGGGAAATAGCAAATTTATGGTTCCCCTCGGCAGGAAACTATTTCCCTCGGCGCCTTCGCCGCCTCGGGAAATAGTCCCCTCCCTCGGGGAACCATAAATTTGCTATTTCCCTCGTATCCATTCCATAACTGTATACAAATATATGAGGCCAGTATATTTCACTATAGAAGGAAAGCTAATGTATATTATGTTGCTGATAAAAAAATGCTTGTCGCACGTATATCATTACAGCTGTAGATATATATATATATATATATATATATATATATATATATATATATATATATATATATATATATATATATATATATAACACAATTTACAACAACTCTTAAACTAAAATAACTGCCCTAAGTGAAGAAATATTAATATAGAAAGCACAAAGAAATTCACTTTTACATGGATACCCACTTCCACCTTAGCCCGGGGTTGAACTCTCGACCTTCGGAATCTGTCTCCTAGCAGTGCAGGAACAGCGCGCTAGACCGCTCGGCTATCTAGGCAAGTAAAAAAAACTTGCTTTCGATGCCGATGGAATTCTCGCGGCGCTGCCCTACACTACACGGTCATTAAGAATAGAAGTGAGATACAGTTATTTGGACATTAGTTTTAACAGAGGATTGTTACCAATACATGTTGTAATGAAATTAATTATTATTTATAAAGCACAATTTACAACTCTTAAACTAACATAACTGCCCTAAGTGAAGAAATATTAATATAGAAAGCACAAAGAAATTCACATTATATGGGTACCCACTCCTGCCCCAGCCCGGGGTTAAACGCTCGACCTACGGAATCTGTCTTATAAATAATTAACTGCCAAGAATTTAACTTATCAACGTATTCTTGGACTGGTACAAAATCAGGATGTCGCAGACAAGAACCAAATCAGTAGCGGAAAATACTGGAATAGAAAAGATTTTAGAAGAAATATCCGGAAAATTATCAATTTTTTGTAGTAAGTGCGATAACTTTACTACTTCATTACTAACTATGGAGCAGCAAACTCTTGAATACAAAAAAAAAAAAAAATGACCTTTTGCCCTTACATAAAGAACTGTTAGAGAACAATGAAAATAGAGAAATTAATTCTGAGGAATTTCCTTATACAAGTGTGCAGGAATTATTTCAAGAATGGAGCGATCTTAATATTGAAAAAGATGCTTACAAAAAGAGAAACCAAATGTTATGATTATGCCCCCCTTCGAAGAAGGGAGGGCATATTGCTTTGCTGTTGTCTGTCGGTCTGTCGGTCCACTTAGTTTCTGTTCATTTTCTTCGCAACCGTTGCACATACTGAAATGAAATTTAGTATACAGATATATCACATGAATATCTAGGTCACTTTCTGTTTTGGGTACAATCGTGCCATTTTTGACAGAGTTTTGCCCCTTGGACTTAGAAAAAATTCAATTATTTGCAGTTTCCGTTCATTTTCTTTACAACCGTTGGACATACTTAAATGAAATTTAGTATACAGATATATCACATGAATATCTAAGTC
Source organism: Saccostrea cuccullata (assembly GCF_032062105.1). Lineage (NCBI taxonomy): Eukaryota > Metazoa > Mollusca > Bivalvia > Ostreida > Ostreidae > Saccostrea > Saccostrea cuccullata. The sequence continues at coordinate 28,362 of NW_026924282.1, forward strand.
AAGTTCTGTTTTGGTTACGATCGCACCATTTTTCACAGAGTTATGCCCCTTGGACTTAGAAAAATTTCAATTATTTGCAGTTTCCGTTCATTTTCTTTGCAACCGTTGCACATACTGAAATGAAATTTTGTATACAGATATATCACATTAATATCTAGGTCAAGTTCTGGTTTAGGTATGATTGCACCATTTTTGACAGAGTTATGCCCCTTGGACTTAGAAAAATTCCAATTATTTGCAGTTTCCGTTCATTTTCTTCACAACCGTTGCACATGCTGAGATGAAATTTAGTATACAGATTTATCAGATGAATATCAAGGTCAAGTTATGTTTTGGGTACAATCGTGCCATTTTTGACAGAGTTTTGCCCCTTGGACTTGGAAAAATTCCATTTTGGGGGGCATAAGTGTTTTACAAACATCTCTTGCTATGGTACAAACTTTTAAACCAGAGAAAGCAAGCCTATTGGAATGCCTATTGGAATGCCATAAAAAGCGAAAATTTAGCCGACACCTATGAGGAATGGAAAAACTGTGAAAATGTTATTTTTCCTAGAAAATTCCGAGTTAGGGAAATAACAACAGAACCAAGTGAAGAAACCAAAATCCGAATCAGCCTGGCACTTCAAAGATTTGAAGCAGAAATTACACTACTTCGCCTTAGAATTCCGAAATACAAAAACAACTATGATATACAATTAATCACTCTTTATGAGGTCAACATGGTGAAATGATGACCCGAGACCTGACCCACGAGGTGACCTGACCTGACCGAGGCCCACGGCCGAGGTCAGGTCAGGTCATCGAGTGGGTCAGGTCAAGGGGCATCATTTCACCATGCTGACCTCATAAAGGGTGATCAATTGTTTTATTATACCGACAATAATGATAATGAAAAATTTGAACACATGAAACATTTTATTTCAACAGTTTCAACAGAATAATGCATATTCTGAAATATCAATTTTAGCAACAATAACTTCAAATTTGATTGTTCAATTGAAATGCGAAAAACACATCTTACAACCGTTAACGATTACAAAAGTCCAGTAAAGAACTTTACATTATCTTTACTTTTGTTGTTCCTTTCCTACATAATAGTGAATATGCACTTGTCCGACTTTCTAAATACTGGACCACAAGAGTTTTGAGGCATTTTGTCAACTTTAACATTCTCTTTTTCTTCTGGAACAAACAAATCTGAACTATTTTCATCAACCAGGACTTCAGAAAGCAATTTTTCGGTACTGACAGTCTCAAATTCACAGTAATTTAAATCCAAGAGCTGAGTTTCTGAAGTATCGGTACTAGAATGTGTTGGAACTACTGGGTTTTCTAGCCCTAGCTTTGGTGATGGATAAACCACAGATGATAAAACATCAAACATTTCTTGCTTTTTGGATTCACTTACACATGTTGAATAGCTTTTTATCGAGGTTTCCGACTTATGTCCACTTACAGACATGATATGTCTAGCTTCTATCCCACGCTGATCCAAACTAGTAATACACGTGGCACGTATGCAGTGGTTTGTATACAGAGTTTAGAGTTCAGCTTTCATAGAAATTGTTTTCATAAAATTTCCCAAAGTGTTATGACCTACTGGAGAATTATCATACCAAACAGCATCCGAATCTTTGATATGGCGCTTCGGTCTCTGCCAAAAACTTTCACAATTTGGATTCAGCTTTGCAAGGTATTTCTCCAGGCTAGACACAGGGCACTTCTCATCACCTACATGAACATATTAACATGAAAAAATTGTAAAGCAGTTGAATTCAGGAAGATTATGATCTAAAATTAGTTAATACTGAAGTTTACATGAATTTTATTTTAAATGATTGTAATTGAAGTATTATTACCTGGTATTTCATATATTCTTGCTGAAGATGCATCATAGTCATTAACATCACTTCCTCTGTGATTTTTGGTTTCATACTGAGCGACATTTAAATAATATCTCCTTCCTTGGCCATCTGTCCTCAAAACAAAATCAGTTTTCTTCATACTTCTCAAATTTTCCCTTCCTCTTCTACATGTGTAGAACATCACATCAAGAAAAACTTTATACTGCAACCCCTGCGGACTCTTTCCGGTTAGGACGCCGCTGCTATACAATGTTGCCATGTCAGCATCGCTGATAACTTCCTTGTGCTGAGTGGTTCCCTTTCCAGTTCGTTTGATGTTTGTCAAAACTGCCTTGAACATTTCGTTTGATAGACGAAAATCTGGGTCATTAATAATGTCATAGTTAATTTTTTGGAAAAATCTCTGCAAACCAAACCTGATGCTGATCATGGAAGATCTACTATACAATTCACCATCTTTTCTTCTGAGTTCAGCGTAAAAGTTGATCAGAATTTCAGCAATTTCACCTTTTGTTTTTTGCAGTACGTTGTCCACTATCAGTCCCTTTTCAGTGCAGTATGTAATGAAAATTCGTTTCGCTGAATCTATACATTGTTTTGTGTTAGAACTATCGCGGTTCTCTAGGATCGCTTGTAGTTCCTCACTACTCAAAGTTGCAAATCTTGATTCACCAGCCATCGTTTTCGTAAACAGACGACAAATCACACATTGGAAATGACGTAGTACACAATGTTATAGTCTATATCTTATTTCTAACGAATAACATAAAGTTAATGAGTTATAGTCTTTATCTAAAAACAGTAAAGTAAACATGGTAAACGTGAAGAAATAACGAAGCGGTAATATGTTCCGCCATTTTTTTTTTATGCACAGGTCAGGTTCTGCGGTCAATAATATTAATGACCGGTCAATACCTCATACTCCTGCAACAATCAAGTCATAAATGGTCATGTGACACAAGAATGGGTCATAAGCTAATTTTATTGTTTCCTCATCAACCAATCAGATTCTTTCATTCTAATTGGAGGTATAATAAAAATACTTACGCCATTATGCTGGAGGAATTAAACAAAAGAAGTAGTGGCAACGTTTGTAAAAAGCTGAATCAATGGAGTAATATTGAATAATGATGTAACTCGGGTAGAGGAAAAATCTTAGAAGATATTGGAATAAAAATCTGCATGGTTGAAACAATATGAAATCAACTATGGGAAAGGGCAAACAAAGCCTAAAAAAATGAAAAGAGCACCGGTAATAACAGTAAAGATTTTATTTAATTTGGACTGCAGCATTCTGTTTATATATGTATATATAATTCGGCATCGAAAGCAAGTTTTTTGACTTGCCTAGATAGCCGAGCGGTCTAGCGCGCTGTTCCTGCACTGCTAGGAGACAGATTCCGAAGGTCGAGAGTTCAACCCGGGCTGGGGCGGAAGTGGGTATCCATGTAAAAGTGAATTTCTTTGTGCTTTATATATTAATATTTCTTCACTTTGGGCAGTTATGTTAGTTTAAGAGTTGTTGTAAAGTGTGCTTTATAAATAATAATTAATTTCATTACAACATGTATTGGTAACAATCCTCTGTTAAAACTAATGTCCAAATAACTGTATCTCACTTCTATTCTCAATGACCGTTTAGTGTAGGGCAGCGAAGCGAGAAAGCCATCGGCATCGAAAGCAAGTTTTTTGACTTGCCTAGATAGCTGGGGCGGAAGTGGGTATCCATGTAAAAGTGAATTTCTTTTTCCTATATATATATATATATATATATATATATATATATATATATATATATATATATATATATATATATATATATAGTTAATTCTCGATAAACCGCCACCTTTTGTAATTTACAAATCAAGGCGGTATAACGAATTTGGCGATGAATTGAATTTCCCATCTTCTGGAAAACATGAAGTAGAGTACCGTTCTTAGAAATACCATTTAGCGTTTCTATTCTTATCATTACGTACATGTATATAAAAATATATTTCTGATTGAAAATACTTCGAGAAATTTTTTAATGTATAATTTCGCTAAAACAATATGTGCAGTTATGAAATAAAGACAAGTACATGGGTGTGCATTTAAATCTGCAGTTCTGCTATTGAAAAAAAAACACACGGGGTCGATCGGCATGATATATTGCCGATAGTAAGTAAAATGAATTTTTGAATAAATGTATTGTTTATGGCATCATTGTTAATTAAACACTCACAATTTATACCGTAGAATTATTTTTTCAGCAAACTTTGTATTGTTTAAAGCAGTGATCATCTACATAATAAAGTTATTGGCGTACTTTAACAACAACCGCTTTCGTGGCAAAGCCGTGACAAAATGCTTCATTCTCTTTCAATGGGAGGCTGGGAATTTTTGTCTTTACTGGAAATCGGAAAATAAGTTTGTTCTGTGCAACTCCAGTTACTGTGTGTGATACTGTTAGAAATTTTGACAACTCAACTGCCTTCTCCAATCCTTTCCTTCAACATGAGCTGTCCTGATAGTTTTTAATAAGGTGACCGTCTTATTCTGTTGCTTCACCTCTCCATTAGCATGCAGCCAATAAGATGTCTTATGTTTCATGGGTGATGTATTCCTGTAGAAATGTCTCAAATTCTGCTGATGGAAATTAATTGTTCTCTGCTGTCACTCGTCAGACGGTCAGGAATGCCTTAACGATCAAATGTTTTCACCAGATCTTGGCTGATCCTGTGTTCTTCCAAATAGATGTTTTAAAAAAGGCTGTAAAAGCCCACATACACCAATACAAGTACTGATTTTCATTAAATCGATTGCTGTAGCTTGCCATGGAACATCTTGAAGCACTTTACTGCGTCAAGGTTTAGGTGACGATGGATCTCCAACTACTTGACAAGCGTAACATTTATTGCAAACATGTTCGAAATCACTGTCAAATTACCACCATATTTTCTCTATCAGTTGTTTCGTTTAAGTAATTACCTTGTGTCCCTCATAAGGAGCGGTTAATACTTTCTCTCTATCAAACTTGTTAGAATCACAATATGTGTACCTCTGAGGATCACTTTTCGTATACTGCAGAGTTCGTTTTGACAACTTTATGTAGCTTTCCTCACACTCAGTGATTCTGTCCTGTATCTAGTTTGTAAAGCTTCTTTAATTCTGTATGCGTCAAGATCTCTAGCAGACACTTTCTCCACACCCTGAATCATCAACATTCTGGTTACTGCTTGCAGAGCTACGAATCTTATGAAATACGATATTTGACTTGGTGAAGGTGTAATTGCTTTAAAGATACACAGGCGAGAGTTTACTGTGAACTGGAAAAAGTTGAAGTCTCAGAACCCATCGTTGAATGCTAGAATGGGTTTGATTTCTTACTGTAGATGAACCGTAGAAGCCTATTTGATGTGGTCTGTTAGCAAATCAAATTAGCATCAGACCAAATACATCTAAAAGCATTAATATGCCCAAACCAGTGTTATTGCCTCTTTTCCGGTCAGTAAGGAACTTTCCTCGACATCTTTCAAGGTTTTCTTTGCAAATTAAAATATACGTATAGAACTTTCCCTTTTGTATCTGTACTAGCACTGCACCAAGCCCCACTGGCTGGCATCTGCTATCACTTGAGTTCTTGCTTAATTTCTCAAATGAAACTTGTTTTCAGCTACCTGAATGTTTCTTGTTTTTCAAAGCCTCCAGTAAATGGTTGAGTTTTCCTCGTCAAAATTCGCAACGGTTCTGACACTGAACTTTCCACAAATTAAACCGTTATATAACCAGTCAAAGGAAATTCTGAAATCTGATGCAGTTGTTGGCGGACTATAATTTTTATTATAGCTTTCATTTTCTCTCTGGTTGGGTCGATTCCTTCGACAAATAAGATGTGTCCCATATATTATAGTTTTAGGAAATTTTACATGCATGGGCATGTAAAGTGATGTCGTCCGACATGTTTCTAACTCCGTCACATTCTTGGAGTGCCTATTGGATGTTGTGCTGATATATTTCATGTGCAGAAGTAACACCAAAACAAAGTCTTTTATAACGAAATTGTCAAAGGTAAATAACAAAAGTGGTGATGTCAAAATTTCTTCAGCAAGCTCTAATTTATGAAAACCTTCTTAAGGTCCAAATTGCTGAAAATACAACTTTCATTTAGCTCGTACACAGTCTCACCAATGGTAGGTATTAGATGTTATGCTCTTATTATGGCCTTATTAGCTTACTTCTTGTCAACGCATTAACGAATATTTCCTGACGACTTAGGTGTAACAACAATAGGGCTGACCCAAGATGATGGACCGTCGACTGGCTTATTGACTTCCATATCCTGTAGGTCTTAAATTTCGCTTAAATCTTCTTCATTTTGGAATTTTTGTGATAATGATAAACAGTATACCATACAAAACAAATTTAATCATTTATCTGACGTCGGCCTGAAACGTTAGGATAAAGTCATTATTTCAAGAATAAGAATCGGACATTTAAAGTTCACCCATTTATATTTACTGAACTTGTGACTGTACAATTACTATAAACCATATACTTTTAGAATGTCTGATTTGACGCCTATTCGAAATAAACTTTTTAATGGTACGCAAACAATGCATTGCCTTTTCACAAATGTCCTTATACAATTTTACAATACTTGCAAAAAGCTGATTTTTACAAAAAATAAATTAAATATATATATTTTATTACAATGTTTATACTTTTCAATTTAACTGTTTTATTTTAATATTAAATTCCAAGTCCGTCGGACGGAACGTAAAACGGCGCCCTGTATCAGGGATTACAAGCCCCCTGGCAGGTTATACATCGTTTCTCTGGTTTTCGAAAAAGAGTAGGCTCATTGGGGACCGCCGGAGAAACCCAAAAAACTTTAAAAACCGTTCATACAGTAAATTCATACTGAAATACGGCTGAACTATTGCAAACTCGTCGGAAAGCACAACAATCATCAATCATCTCCCTCATAACGAATAGCACCCTCCTGACTTATATTATTGTGCCACATGTGTAAATCAACTTAAATTTCCTCAGCTTTCAAACACCTTTAAAGTACTTCTCATACTTGTAAAATCTAGAGTACTGTTATCAATGAGCTCTCTAAATGGTACCCCCGCCTCCCATATGAGTATAATGGCAGTGTCAATGTTTTGCTGTGGGATACCCAAAATATGTGTCGGATCAAAAAGAAAATAGGTGGTGCACAATGTGAATATGTAATAAAGATTCTATTAAAGTTTCATCAAAATTTAATTTAGTGGTATGAGTTGCGGACAAGAAATGATATCCCAAAGCGTAACAGACGGACGGACGGACGTACATATTGAATATATTTTCACACGGGGGGTATAAATGTTCTGTCTTTTGCCTTGGATAACAATGATTTCTGCAATCACTAATTAATTTTCCACAGCAAAATCTGCAATAAATTAAGGATATGGAGAAAACGAAGAGTATTCAATATCGAAGTCAATAAAACAATACAAAATAGGAGCAGAGCAAACACTGACCTCAAAATATCAGAGGTGGGGTCAGGTGCCATGGAGGAGTGAACATCCCTTTCCGACCGGTCACACCAGCTGTGTGCTCCTTTTCATGATCGGGAAATAAGGGAAAAATCCGTCGTCAATTCAATGTATAGATAATGGACTAACAATTAGTATGAAAAACGTCAGTCATCATTTAACTCAATAATAAATTGCATTGCTGACAAAGTCATTGTATCGAGTATAGAACTTACGAAATGATGACTATAAACGAGACTGATAATTTTGTTTCATCAACTTGTTTGTCAATGTTCATATCGCTTTTGCGTATCGAATCAACTGACATATATAAACTCGGTTTGTAAGTGATGAAGATATATCGCTACATAAGTAAGGAAGTTGACGATAGAAAAGTTAAAGTCATCACGTTTATCATAGAGCTATCATATCATAAAACCTCCTATTGTGTTCAGAGGTTTTGAACTTCCGTACGGATGACATTTCTTAATAGTCTGATCTTTGTGAAGTACATCTCTGACCTTTTTTCCTTTTTAGCTCCTCCTATAGCCATAGGTCAATACCATTACATCTGACACCAAAGTCAACGATCATGAAACTATCCTGTACTCCCCAAATACCTGTGGTGATCTGGCTGTTGACACGAAATTTTTAACCCAGGTCTGGACATGTTGCCCCAGTTTGCCACATCTATAATAAGATATACTTAAGGAATCACTGTCTAGTTTTGAGAGTATGCCAGGGCATCAACAATAGTGGGAAACATGGGATAATTTGCATAACGGGCGAAGCCCGTTATGCTAAAATTATCCCATGTTCCCCACTATTGTTGATGTCCCTGGCATACTCTCAAAACTAGACAGTGATTCCTTATATTTCCATTTCATTGTGAAATAAAATTGTAGACTTAGACATTAAGAATGTAGACTAATCCATTTAAATTACACGAGGACTTATGTGCTAATTTCACACTGACGTCAAACACAAAGGCAGCCGCACGAGATTTACATGCATATATGGCCTCTTTAGCGTCAGACACAGAGACAGATGCGCACGAGATTTGCATGCGTATTAGGCCTCCTTAGCTGCTGACCTATCGACCTGCCTAATTTACATTCCGGCAGAATTATCAGGAAATCAACTCTGCCTACTTTCAAAGGGTTATTATAGAGAAAAAAATTAGAAATGGAAATATTTGTGTATTGTTCGTGTGTATCTTCAATGATTATAGATAGTAGATATGTATTTCTTTTTTTTCTCCGGTCAATAAAGGGATTGCTAACTTGCTATTTCATCTGGTTTTAAGGAATCTTGACATTTTTAATGAATATAAAGTAACTTACCACTTACCAGAGTGGTAATCAGGGGCGAATCCAGTGAATTTGAAAGGGGGGAGTTTGGGGTCAGGATAGGGCCCATAGCCACAATCCAAAAATGATTGATTATATCTTATGTATTTTGGGCACAAAAGGAGGAGGGGCTTGCCCCCTAAAAATCCGCCAGTGGTATTTAACAAAAACTTTTTAAGATTTCAGTGTGTGGCGATATATTTGAAAAACTAACAAACGAAAGGTATACTTAACTGAAATATATTTAAAAATTTTGTTTACAAAGGAAACTGTATGGAATTGGCTCAGAGCACTACATTGAATCAGTATGCGTGCAATCAATCATTCCGCTTTGGATGTCCTCAGACTTACTACTACAGCGACGTGTCTTTTAAATGTAAGCTTCGCATTTTTATGTCGTTTCTGAAAGTTAGTTTTCTTGCAATAAGATCAAAATAATTATTTCTGTATATGAAATTTTAAATTTTTAAAATCTTTTGATGAATCATCATTATACTTTATTTACTATATAAAATAATGCAATTGGTGTTATTTTTGCAGATCCTTTTTGCACCTTGATTGAAACATCGAAGAAATGTTATATTGCAGAATCAGGCTGTTTAGTACAGTAAGAAAAATTGTTTTAAAAATATATTTTCCATTAGTAAGAAATATCGTTTAGCTTATCTATAATCTTTTGTTTTAAATGTTTCTGTGTATTGTATATGCTTAGTAATATTTAAAAGCGTTTTCTCCACGAATCAATGCTGTTGTACAATTTGTATATTGTAAAAAACAGTAATTATAAATTTTATACTTCATCATGAAGTTTCTTTTATTACATTCAAAAAATAATTCTAGGTCACAGTTGTCAACTCACCCCAACAGTGTTGAAATTGACCAGGATGCAGTCATCGCTTTATCTAGCATTTGTGGATTTCTGTTATTATTTCTATTACTTGCTGTTATCCTGGTATTTTGTCGAAAGAAGATTTCAAAATATTTCACAGGTTAGTATACTTCTTTTTCAACTGTTATAGTCAGAATGTTATAAAGACCATTGTCATAGTATTAATTTTGAAGCTAGGAACTCCTTGAGCATACATTTACATTTCTAAATTATGGAACATCCTCATTCATTAAGTTAAACAAAATCTTAGTAAGTTATTAATACTTTCATTCAAATAAAGATTGGCTTGATTTTTATAATATAGATTGAAAATTGAATATTTTCATTAAGTACTTTAGGATTATAACATGTTTAATATTTATCTAAAATTTTGTCTCATCATTTTAGCTTTAAAACATTTCATTCTTTGTTGTTTGATTAATAATACTAATTTCGAAAGAAAAGAAATATCTTTGTCATTGAGATATCTCTCCAAAGATAATTGCCGTCAAAACCATTGCAATCAAAGGAAATCAACCCTACATAGAGACATTCAGTCCATGATTTGGAAGATAAAAACAATAAAGGTGATTATTTGAAGTAAAAGTGCTCAACTAGCTTTAGAAAAGAATAACTTACAATATTACAGTTATTTTAGAAATAATGTTTTGGAATTTTTCATCTGAAAAACAATGATTAGAAGTATTATACAGAAATATTCCTGGTACAATGACTAATACTTTGAACATATTTTATTGTATAAGTTTAAATAATGAAGTAATGGTTTGAACACAAGTTCTAACATCTAACGAGGTTCTCACCATAAATGCCTACATTGTACAAATGTCAATGTCTATACATAAAACCAACTGTATGGTAACATAGCAAAGATTAAACTTTTCTTAAATGTAAATAAAATATATTTGCACTCAAAGTAAGGTGTTCTCATAAGATATAAAATTATGAAATATGAAAGCCCTAGCACCACCTGTTCAAAAGTTATGTCCAAAATGTTTTTAAAGATAATTCAGATTCCAGGATCGAGATCAAAGAGTCAAAAGTTGTTTATAAAGAAAGGTCTTGTCACAAGGATTATATATGTAAAGTATGAAAGGGGTAGCCCTAAGCCTTCGAAAGTTATGGCCAAAGTTAAAGTTTTTAAAAAGTTGGTCAAACATCAAAATCTAGGAGGTCAAAATTCTTGATATCTAATGAAAGGTCTTCTCATGACGATTACATATGTGAAGTATGAAAGCCCAAGACCTTACCGTTACGGTTCAAAAGTTTTGATCCGAGATCGATGTTAAAGTTTGTTATAATGTACATAAATCCCCAAGGTCAAGATATAAAGGCCAAAGATGTTGGTATGCAATGAAAGGTTTTGACACGAAAAATACATATGTGAAGTAAGAAAGTCTACTGTTCAAAAGTTATGGTCAAAGTAAAAGTTTGAAATTTTTGATTTAAAATATGTCAAACTCGAATGTCAAGGTCAAAATGTCAAATTTGGTGATATCCAAAGAAAGGCCCTGTCACAAGGAATACACATGTGAAAAACAAAAATAATAGCTCCCTTAAATTAAAAGTTATGAGCAAGGTTTTAAGGTTTTGCGGAAAAAACAGACAATAAGAGAGACGGTTGGACACGACAAAGACTATATATACCCAAATCTTCGAAAGGTAGCTTATGAAATGAATTCATCTAATTTGTGAGAAACATTCAAATTTACAAAATGAAGACCTTTTTTCCAGAGGGTAAACTTTAAAATTACAAACATTTAGTTTATCATTTAGGGATCTGTTGTTTTAGAAAAATTTTTAAGTCTCAGATTTTAAGCTAAATTCATCTGAAGTATGAGACAAAAGACAGTTGCAAAATTTATTCAAAGATGAAAATAGTTTTTGAAATAATAAATAATTGGACAGTAATTCGTATAATACATATACCACATTCTCAATCAGGAAACTCAAAACCTGTCCTATCTATTTTGGGGGAGTCATTCATCTAAACTAGTATATTGTTACCACAGTCTTATCAAAAATGTCTACTGGTTATAAATAAATGTTTTCTCGGCTGTTGTATACATAGCTGTTATATGCCAATCCAAAAGTAAATCATGGGTTTTTTCATTGTCCTTAACAGGGCTGTATTATGCTAAGGTGCATGGTCTATACGCCTCTTGTGAAAATAAGCAGAGAAAGAGGATCAAAAGAAAGTTAACCATAACTGACCATAATAATTTTTTGCAACCAATGTTTAATTGGCTGTTACGAGAAAAGAATTTGAACAAAGATTCTTCTTTTACAACATAGCCAAAAGGCTTCGCCAATCTTTTCCTTATGGACGGATGATACAAAAACAAGACACTGATGCCCCCGATTGGCATCTCAAGACTAAGGATGACGTTTCTCAAATGCAAGCCAAACTCCAAGATCAAGGTCAAAAGGTTTCAATTTAATGTCCCTCTTAAGAGGTAATCACACAAATGGAAATTTCATCACTTTCCAATGGAGAGCTGCAAAATTTGTCCTATACTTGACACTCATGAGCAGTGATGGGTCTGTTTCGAGGTAACTCCTACTACGGCACGGGACCTTTGATTAAGCGGTATCATCCAAAGGACCACTCTCCATGTCCCACATTAGTATTCGAACCCGCAATCAAATCCTTACTTTGCGATTCTTAGAGCAGAATCAATGGCCCTGAGTGCCGACTATAGGTCTAAATTTGAAGCCCTTCACCGGCATACGGTGACGTCTCCATATGAGTGAAAAATTCTCAAGAGGGACGTTAAACAATATACAATCAATCAATCAATCTTAGAGCAGAAGCTCTAACCACTGTGCTACACGGGCAACATTTAAAAGATTTTTCCTATGAAATAGAATACACACCCTAAATAGAACAAGGAGGATCATTTATTAATACTATCATAATATTTTGATATGAGTGGATCATTGCACTATTCCATAACGTGACTCAAGATCACAATGGATAGTATTTTTCAGATTAATAGTTTGAAAGAATATATGTGAACTTGTCACGGATGGGGCTTGCTTATAACCAGTTGCAGAGTGTGTCATGGCTTAACGGAGGGTCATTTGTACAAGCTCAAGTCACCATTATTAGAACTGTACATTCTTTGACTAAAACATTGCAAAATGATACACTTTAAAAGATTGCTTACACCCTTAGAATGTGGCATGACCTTGACTCAAGGTCACTTTGCCCTATTCGCAGCTCCAGGAGAAGACCTACTTGTTGCTTTGCAACGAGCTTGGCTTTAGTTCATTAAAAAAATTTTGGTCATGTGTACTCTTAATCATGTTATTGTTAAACTGTGAAAGAAAAAAGAAAATATATGTGATGCATTACATATAAGGTCTATAAGATGATACATAAACAGTTTAACAAGAATGTATTTTTGCTAATCCAAATTTTCTCTTTTTTTCTTAAATTTAAAGGATCTATAGTTATTTTTATACGCGTCCTACATTTAATTTCGTCTTATTTTCACATATGATAAAGAATCTCATATAGAGATACAAAATGATACAAAAACAAAAAGTGTTGATGGTTTACAAAATAGATACAAAATGATACAAAAACAAAATGTTTTGATGGTTTAAACACAAATATTTGTTCATACATATTTGTATCTGTTCTTAAATTGTAAGTTTTTAAAAGCTTTTAATTTTGAGCTTTTAAAAGCTTACAAAATTGTACTTTTTTTTGAAAATCATATTTATTCGAAATACAATGTATTTGAAAACTTTAGTCCCTTATTATTTATTTAACTAACATTTGAAAAACTCTATATTCTAAATTAACAATGTATAATTAAATTCGCTGTTCTAGAAAAGTAATATATTTGCATAAGCCATTATTCCGCCATAGTTCAGCTATACTTTAAAATCAGTTTTTCTATCTTTTTAAAGTTGTACAATCGTGATGAGAAAACCAAACCATGATATTTTAGATTTCTTAAATCTAATTATATGAGATATGTAAATATAAATTGAATATTCATACCCCATGCAACAAGTTGCGTGAGGTATGATTTTTTTTACCCGTCCGTCAGTCAGTGTGTCAGTCAGTCCTGTTTTTTGTCAGCACAACTCCTCATAAATCGCTGTACACAATTTCGTCAAACTTTGCAGATATTAAGGACACAATGTGTAGATGTGCATATTACCAATAAATTCCGATTCCTTTAATTTTTCTAGGAATTTCAGCACTTCGACTTTTTTGGGAGCGTGGGGGATGTGAGCTTGCGTACTTTTTTCTTTATCATGTAGTTAGAAACCAGAAAAAAAATCCTACCTTAAGTTGTTATTTTTAAGATTGTCGATTTCATCTGTACTTAAGCTCCAATATCCATGTCATAATGTAGCTGCACGGAATCAAAGAGTGTACGATACTATCATTGTAAAAGTTGTCATTACTGTTGAATACTCAAGAATTTATATACAATGTACTCCTTGAAAGAGATTGTACTTTTGTATTTAAATTTCATCATTAAATCGTCTGACTTAAAAATGATACTTAAAAATAATTCCGAAAATAAATATCTTAAAGAAAATAAATGCTTATAAATTATTGTGCATTATTACATATTAAGTCTGTTCAAATATTTTCTGATGCAGAGAAAATTTGATAAATCAAAAAATAATTGTTCTTCTTTTTTTCTAAATGAAGTGTTTAACAAACGGATGAAGAAAGGAGGTAAGTTTTTTTTTTTACTTTTTTGAAAATCTTTTCACACAACCAGTTAGATTTATTTATCAGAGTATTTGAAATTTATTGTAATGTTTTAAAGTTACCATTTTCGTCAAAGAGATCTTTCGTATACAAAATATTACTTTCAATCCAATTTTTGAAGCATATTGTTTTACCTTTAAATTGATATAAAATGTTATTTCAAAGTGGTTGTCGTGCAACTTTGACATTAGATAAATTTGATACTTCCATTTCCTTTGTCGTTCATTTAAATAACAGAATATGATAAAAAGTAGGTAAGTTAGATAGAAGTAAAAAGTTTTCGAGTTTTCTTACAGACAATGTAAGTAAATAATGTCTATATTCCTCTCATTAAGGTATCAATTTATGACTTTATATTAATACACAAGACTCATCACTAAGTTTTGTTACCCAAGATGCGTTTAAGCTCAATATCAACATATCCTATTCCCCCATCTTCTTGTTTGCCTATAACAGTGTCCCGCTTAATTCTGTCTCGTTTGTGCTATATAAAATTGAATATACTCCTTTTTTATCAACTGGTGGTCTGGAATGGGTAATATTAAACCAACATATATTTATTTCAGGAATCACTGTCTAGTTAGTGTAGTATGCCAGGGCATCAACGATAATGGGAAACATGGAATAATTTGCAAAACGGGCGAAGCCGGTTAAGCATAAATTATCCCATGTTTCCCACTATCGTTGATGCACCTTATATTTCCATTTCATTGTGAAATAAAATTGTAGATTGAGAGTGTAAAAATGTAGACAAATCGATTTTAAATTCACAAGGACTCCCATAAATAGTCCTCGCCTACTGACGTCAAACACAAAGGCAGCCGCACGAGATTTACATGCATATTTGGCCTCCTTAGCATCAGACACAGAGACAGATGCGCACGACATTTGCATGCATATCAGGCCTCCTTAGATCCTGACCTATCGACCTGTCTAATTTACATTCCGGCACAATTATCAAGAAATAAACTCCCCTAACTAACAAAGGGTCATCACAGAGAAAAAAATAGAAATGGAAACATTTTTATAAAGCTAAAGAATTACCCACACAAGACTCTCCAAAAATTGTTTATTTTCTCTTTGTCCATGATTCAAACAGTTTTGCCATACCTTCATAAATATTAAACAAATTCAGGTTGTAGCATTGGTCTTTGTTATGACGAATAAAAACATTACCCAAGCAGCAAACAGCTACATTTATACCGCACACATTTTAGTGCCTACCGGTATATTTGAAACTACTAAAAGTATACATTGTGTTTTATTCAGATTAATTTTTGATCCAGCACGGTTGCAAAAAGTTTAAACAATTTCAATTGCTGTTTCTAATGATCATGAGGATATATATTTTAAAGCTAAAGTTATATAATCATATTGTAGATTTTTTTTTAATTTCTGGCGATGTTGCATTTAGTTTAATGCCTTTAACTTGTTTATTTTTTTTCAAAGCGTATATTTCTGCAACAAATAAAAAACAAGGCTGAAATAGGACATCTTTGTCTCATTCCTCTAGACATGCAACAAATTTATGAAATCCAACCATTATTTTTTACTTTAAAAATTTGGCTTGTGTATAAAATGTTTATCCATTTGTTAAAGTTTACTCCAAAGTTAAATTTTTGTAGTACTTTAAATAGAAAATGCCATTCTATCGAATCAAAAGCCTTTTCAAAAACTATAAATAACAAAAGTTCCTCACTATTATTTTCCATGCAATGTTCATAAATATCTAAAACAGTTCTAGCATTATTTTTGATATAAAGTCCTTTAATATATTCTGGTTTTTCTTTAATTATTTATTGAGCTATAACTTTTTGTAAATATGAAAGCTATAATTTTATAGTCAGTGTTTGTTAAACTTAAAGGTCAATAATTCTTTAAATCATTCTTATCTCCCTTTTTAAATAAAACTGTAATAAGAGATATACGTTGTTAAAAAGTCAACTTTTTTAAAATCAAAAACAAAAAGAAGTGCTTCGTAAAATGAAGAGCCTATAAGGTTCCAAAGACGTATTTATAAAAGTCACACGGTAAACCATCTAAGCCAGGAGATTTATTGTTTTTCATATTGAAAAATCGTTTCTTTACATTCATCTATTGTAGGCATTGCATCACATTTTTCCTTCTCTTGATTTTCTAATTCTGGACAATAACATTTTGTAGATACTTTTGATATTTCAGTATTATCTATTAAATATTTCCATTTCTAATTTTTCTCTCTGTGATAACTCTTTTAAAAGTTAATTTCTTGATAATTCTTCCGGAATGTAAATTAGGCAGGTCGATAGGTCAGAAGCTAAGGAGGCCTAATATGCATGAAAATCTCGTGTGCATCTGTCTTTGAGTCTGACGCTAAGGAGGCCAAATACGCATGAAAACCTCGTGCAACTGCCGTTGTGTTTGACGTCAATGGCCGAAGAATAATGGAATTGGCATGGGAATCCTCCTGTAATTTAAATCTATGTCTTCATTTTTAAAGTCTAATTCTATACAATTTATTTCACAATGAAATGGAAATATAAGGAATCACTGTCTAGTATAGTATGCCAGTGACATCAACAATAGTAGGAAACTTGGGATAATTTATGCATAACGGGCTTCGCCCGTTATGCATATTATCCAATGTTTCTTTCTATTGGTAATGCCCTGGCATACTATACTAATAGACAGGGATTCCTTAATTAACTGCTGTAAAGGTTTTCATAAAAGTGCACATTTTGTGCAATATTTCAGAATTTGAAGAGAATGTCTACTTTTCATTTCTTACTTCAAAAATTGTATTATTAGCTTGATTTTTCTTTTCTAATCCAAGGAAAAAACTTGTGTCTCTTGCGCCCTTTGCATTGTGCTTTAGATATTATTTGTGCGCCTTTTGGTAATGCATTTTGCATTTCATCTAAATTTTTTTCCAACTTTCTTTTTTCGTTCATATTAATTTGAGCGCTAGGAAGATTTTCATGTTCATCAATTTTCCTTTCAGTTAACTGTATCCTCATATTTAGCTCACCTGAGCCGAAGGCTCAAGTGAGCTTTTCTGATGAAAATTTATCCGTTGTCTGTCGTCGTTGTCGTCGTCGTTGTTGTAAACTTATCACATTTTCATCTGCAGGGCGAGACTTCTACCTCATCCCTAAACACCTGAATAATAATAATTATAATAATAATAATAATAATAATTAAAATCCAGTTGGATAAGACGATTAATTCACTCTGATTCTAAGTGGGTAAAATTATTTCAATCACAAATAAACAGAGATATTAAAAATCTTTGGTTAATGGGTACAGACTTTACTGCTAAATTATGTAAAAAAATAACAAACACTTTTTGGGTAGATGTCCTTAAAAGCTGGCTCAAAATATGCTATGCAGAGCAAGAGAAAAATAAAAATATATTCCAAGAACACATATGGTATAATCCAAAAATAACCATGGGTGGGTCTTCTGTCTTTCTTAAAAGCTACTTTAATGCTGGTTTTGTTTTCATAAGTGACCTGTTCAACTTAGACAAGAATTTCTTAAGTTTAGACGCTTTTAAAGACCTTGGTGTAAAAACAAATTTTGTTGAATTTTCTGGTTTGAAACAGGCTGTGTGTGACAGATTTGTTAGCAAAAACCAAATGAATATATTTCTTTCTTATGGTCCAAATTTACCCAGTTCTGTGAAGATGTTTTACATTAATATGAAAGGCTGTAAAGATATGTATGACATTCTTATTAATAGAAAGAAAGAAACAAGTACTTCCATTTTAAAATGGAACGAAAAGGGATATCTATTCACCATGCAAGAATGGAGTAAAATTTTTGAACTCCCATTTAAAATTACCAAAGAATCTAAACTGCAGTGGCTACAATTTCAAATTTTACATAGAATAGTTCCAACAAATTTATATCTTTTTAAACTTAAGATAAAAGAATCTCCAGCATGCAGTTTCTGTAAGACTGACATTGAGTCAATTGAACATCTTTTTGTTGAATGTAATTTAGTAAAAGAGCTTTGGAGTGATATTGAAGAGTGGGTTTTGTGTAAGTTTAATATATCTTTAATTTTTGACAGAACAACAATATTATTTGGCAAACATAAGAATAAGGATGCCCATAAAGTGCAAAATTTGATGACACTGATAATTAAGAATTATATTTTTTTGACTAAATATAAAAATCCTTCTGTTCTAAGTATAATGACTTTAAAAACAATTATTGAGGAAAGATTCTTGATTGAGAAATTTTTACTTTTGAAACAATGTAAATATACAGAGTATGAGAATAACTGGCAGAGCATCTGTGATATGATATGATTCATTTGTACAAGTCTACATTTACATATCTATTTATGAATTTTTTCAAGAAACAAATCTTAATCTTTACACCCCCCTTAATGTAAAGAAAAAAAAAACAACACTATGCCCCCTATATATTTTTTGTTTTTGATTTTCTCTTTTTAATGTTCTTTTCTCGCTCCCTCTCTCTTTCCTCTTCTCCTCCTTTTTCTATCCTATATATTAAAACAACTTTCACATGTGTTTAATTAAATGTGAATTTATGTATGTGGATGTCCTTTAGTAAATTTAATACTTGTATACGCTATCTATAATAGATACTTGAAGGAAGATATATTTGTGAACATACTTTTGTATATACTTGTTTGATTTAAATGTGAAAGTTGAAATAAAATTTAAATTAAAAAAAAAAAAAAAAACACCTGAATAATTTATTATTTGTAAACCATGATACTACACAATCTCTTTTGCTCTCTTTTCCATTTAAATTCGTAGAGTAGAATCTGATTGCAGAAAGGCATGTGTGCTAATGTTTACATTCCACATCCGTGCAATTGAAATGTCTCCGCCTATTTGCAGAAACCTCAAATTCGAAAGTGGTCCCGTTCAAATTCTTTTTGTTTTTTTTTATCTTTTTAAATCGAGATGCCGAATATAAGCTAAAAAGAAGTATTTAACTACACATGCATCATTGCTTATAATTAAAGTACGGATTGGTTGTTAATTCTTTAAATTATTTATAGTGAATAAGGATCTTCAAATTGAGGAGGAAAAGCAACATTTAAAAGAGAATAATGGAATTGAAATGCAAGGTAAGAAGAATGGTTTTATTATACCCCCCGCAAACGAAGTTTGGGGGGGTATATAGGAATCACCTTGTCCGTCTGTCCGTCTGTCTGTCTGTCCGTCCGTCCGTCTGTCCGTCCGTCCGTCTGTCTGTGCAATCGTGTCCGGTCCATATCTTTCTTACAGAGGGACATTAGAATCTACTACTCCACACTAAGATTGCTCATGACCTAAGGGTGTGTCATGACCTTGACCCAAGGTCATTTGGGGAAGTTCAAGGTCACTGGAAGAAAAATTTCATAATTCGTGTCCGGTCCATATCTTTCTTATGGATAAACTTGGTAGGTTCTCATTTCACACAAAGATTGACCATGACCCAAGGGTGTGTCATGACCTTGAACCACGGTCATTCGGAGAAGTTCAAGGTCACTGGAAGAAAATTTCATAAATCATGTTTGATACATATCTTTTATAGATAAACTTGGTAGGTTCTCATTTCACCCAGAGATTGCTTATGACCTAAGGGTGTGTCATGACCTTGACCCAAGGTCATTTGGAGAAGTTCAAGGTCGCTGAAAGAAAAGTTTCATTATTCGTGTCCGGTCCATATCTTTCTTATGGATAAACTTGGTAGGTTTTTATTTCACACAGAGATTGCCCATGACCCAAGGGTGTGTCATGACCTTGAACCAAGATCATTTTGAGAAGTTTAAGGTCGCTGAAAGAAAAGTTTCACTATTCGTGTCCGGTCCATATCTTTCTTATGGATAAACTTGGTAGGTTTTTATTTCACACAGAGATTGCCCATGACCCAAGGGTGTGTCATGACCTTGAACCAAGGTTATTTGGGGAAGTTCAAGGTCACTGGAAGAAAAATATCATAATTCGTGTCTGGTCCATATCTTTCTTATGGATAAACTTGGTAGGTTCTTATTTCACACAAAGATTTCCCATGAGCCAAGGGTGTGTCTTGACCTTGACCCAAGGTAATTTGGAGAAGTTCAAGGTCACTGGTAGAAAAATTTCATAATCCGTGTCCGGTCCATATCTTTCTTATGGATAAACTTGGTAGGTTCTCATTTCACACAAAGATTGCCCATGACCAAAGGGTGTGTCATGACCTTGACCCAAGGTCTTTTGGGGGAAGTTCAAGGTCACTGGAAGAAAAATTTCATAATTCAAGTCAGGTCCATATCTTTCTTATGGATAAACTTGGTAGGGTTCTCATTTCACTGACAGATTGCCCATGACCCAAGGGTGTGTCATGACCTTGACCTAAGGTTATTTGGGGAAGTTCAAGGTCACTGGAATAAAAATTTCATAATTCGTGTTTGATACATACAGTGGACCTTCAGATATCCGGACGCCAGATATCCGGATGCTTCAGTATCCGGACGAATTTTCATCAGGACGGAATTTTTGAAATGTTATTTTTTTTGTTAACTAGTGATTCAGGTATCCGGACGCTTCACATATCCGGACAAATTGACTGGGAACCAAAGTGTCCGGATAAGTGAGGGTCCACTGTATCTTTATTATGGAAAAACTTACTTCTGAAAAACCTAGCGGGGGGTATTTTGTCCCGTTTGGACAGTTTTAGTTTAGTTAGTTGGCCTTTTTGGTGAATGGTAAATGTAAAAATTTGGTTTAATTGTACCAAACTAATTTTATTGATCACAAGAAGAGTTTATAACAAAATGTTCAAGTGATAGATATAAAAATTAGAGTGTTCCAAGGAATGCATGAGTCGCCTGCTTTGAAGCTTCATTACAGATGTCAATAGATCTTAGTGTGATCAACTTTTATTAACTATCAGCATGATATTTCATGCATTTGCCTAGAAATGAAAAATGCATTTAAGGATAGAGTGAGACTACGATAGAACCTGACAAAGAAAGTATGGTTCCCTAAACCTAACATGAATTCGTGTATTTAAATTCGTCACAAACATTAGGTATCAATTAATTTTAATTTCCTACCATGACCTTAGGTTTAGAGTTTGACCCACTTTTAAAAACGTTCACCCTTGCGTTCAACCTGGCCATAACGTTTGAACAGTCAGAGCTAGGGCTTCCATATTTCACATGTGTATTCCTTGTGACAAGACCTCTCGTTGGCCTTCTGACTTTAATCTTTGACGTTTGACATGCCTTTGAAAAAATTCAACCGTCTCCATATGCTGCTGTATAACATGTATGAGGGTATTATGAGGGCATAATGTTTCAAGAACACATCTTGTAAAGCTTCAAATGCTTAATAGGGAATTAGTGAACATTTGGAGGCAGTATTTTTTTTAAATAAAACTTCTCAAACCACTGGACCTGAAAAGATAAAACTTATGTGAGATCTTCATAATATACTACAGATTGCACATTATTCACATAATGACCCCTGTGGGTATTTTGAGGCCACAGAAGGGTTCAAAGTTTTATTTTTTCATAGGGTTATAAAGGAAATGTTTATATTTGGGCCACTCATTGTGTCAAAAATTTATAAAGTAATCTATAGAAAAAAAAAAAAGGAAAGCGTTTTTTTTTATTCATATTTATTTAGAAAACATTCTCAATTATTGTAGAATTAAGTATTTAAAAATCATAACCCCAAGGCATAAGACAGGGTCACAACAAGAGGTCAAAGTTTTACACAGGAATACGTAAAAAAAATTCAAGCCATAATTAGTCATTGAAGTTAAGCATTATCATAGTTTCAAGATTGTTTAAATCATAGCCCGCTAAATGTAGGGTGGGGATCAAAGTTGTGCAAACGAAAATCTAGTATATGTCCAAAAAAAAATTTAGGTTTAGGTTCAGCAAAACCATGGTTTTCAGAGAATGGCTCTTTAAAATTAGCAAGATATTTAACAAGAATCTTTCCGCCAGGAACAAAAAAGCCATAAATAATTTTATTAGATGCTAGCAGTGAAGATTGTTTGAATTATTACCTCGGGGAGTTGGTTGGGGTAACAATGGACAATTTTGTAACGTAGGTATACATCGAAAAACTTTTAAGGTCTTTTTCTTTGCGGAAAAGTAAATTCTTTATTAGTCATTTTTAGATGAAAGTTTCCTTAGAATATGTAAACTGAAAGTAGTACAAGTCATGATTTCCTTGGGGGCGTGTGGGTTCGACCATGAAAAGTGATCAAATTTTTACTTTAAAGTATGTTGGAAAATTAATCTGCTGATGGGTAAAAAAATTCATTATTCGCTTCTTAAAACAATCGTAAGTGTACTTGAACCACCTTTGCACAATGTATGAGAAGATGATAACTTCATGTTTTTTATTTGTAATACAGATTTGTCAAATCTCTTTCTTCTGCCCGTCCGTCAATCCGTCTGACAGAAAAACTTCTAGCAAATATGCAATCTGTTCAACTTAAATTTGGAATTTCGAACAAATGCTAACATTATTTTTATTTTAATATTCGCAGGTGATGGGGATTACCATCAAAGTGAAATAAATCCAAATGGAAAGAAATTCATAAAGGATGCTACGCAGTCAACAAATACATCTGAAGGTAATCTATTGTCCTGTATATAATTATATTGTATGCCATGTACTTTTGATAATAGTCAGCATCAGGAGAATGGAAATCAAGCACAAAACACATTTCATGATATACATTCGTGATATACATTCGATTTTTTAAAAAAAGTTTGCTATGGAATTTTTATTCATCTATGTCTTATTATTTTAAAAGGACACAAAAAGCATTTCACATCCACAAAAATATATTATGTGAAAATCTAGGATATGTCCATTAAAAAATTAGGAACGGCAAAACCATGATCATTCATATTTAAATGGAATCATCCTGAGATAGTAATGATTGACTTATATTAAAATCATGAACCATGTTCGGAGGATGTGCCACAGATGGTTAAACATGAAAATGTATAGAAAATATTATGAAGAACCATACTCTGTAATGACTTATATATATTTTTATATAGGAGATGCTGCAGGCATAGTCTTCGAATTTCTCCAAACTCTGTATGATAAAAGTCTGATACCCTTAACTAATTTTGGGCAAAAAATAGTTGCTGTGTGTTATGGTAACCATGTCAACATGTCTAAATGTTTGAAAAATCAAAATTTTACACATGTTTAGAACCACATACATAATATTTGCGGCAAAGCAAACAATTGGCAATGACTTTTTTTTTTTAGAGTGGAAGGCCTGATGTCTTAAATGAATAATAAACATGTTTTGTAAATTAACAATTACATACTTTACTATGGTAACAAATTACTAAAAAGTGAAAATTTTTTTTTTTTGAATTTTATAAAGCCATACACGTAATAAAAAAGCAATAATAGTATAAAATGTGACCAAATAATTGCGAAAAGAGCCTAGAAATATATACAAGGAACAAATAATGATATTTCATTTTAGTTGGGAATGGTTGCCAAGGTTTTTATACCATAGAGACCCTAAAAATTTTCACTCCGTATGTTTAAATCTGATACTATGTTTAAAAAAAAGCAATAATCAATTTTAAAGGCGTTGGTGTGGTCCTAATTTTCCAATTAAAACAACTCAAATCAGATTCTCTAATTAGGGCGTTGTTATTAAAATAAAAAGAACATATGTGTTTAAAAATCTGAAAAAAAAATTGTTTCCTTGGATACGTACCCCTAAATGTAGATTCCCAAACTTTTTATGATTGATATTGGTTAACACCTAACCACACTTTAAATTTTGACTATCATGCAATCTCTAAAGGAATGCAAGAAGTTGGCACACGGACTTTAAAATCGCTTTACAGTTGACAAAATCGAACATTTTCCCTTCTTGGTAACCATAGCAAAAACACTTTATTCATCTTTTTTTCGATCTATGATATTCAACTTAAGTTCTATCAGATAAACACTATTCAAGGAGTCATAGTATATGTTTCTTGATTAGATGGCACGTTAATTCTTAATGCAGTAAAAATAATTCCCTTTTAAGTAGTGGTACGTTGTTTTCATTGTAACAGTGCAAAGTAGCAATTAATCTAAATTTTTTTTATAGTGATGATGTTACAAGGTCCTAAGGATGCACATTTGCCAGTCTTGAATTTTCAAGTTTTTTCCTTAAAACAGTACACCCCTACTTATGTTTTCCGAAGCTTTTTTTTCGGTGTTCTACAAATTATAAAACCCGATGAGATCAGAGTAGCTCTTACAGCGGCTCTGGCGAGAGTCAGCGAGACTACAGCGAGATAGGGTAAAGAAGGAGGTATGGTTTTCAAACAAATTTTGCCCTGTGATTTTCTAAAAAATGAAACTGGTGTAAAAGTTGAAAACTCATGCTTTTTAAATAATTAAAATTCAATGCAGAAAAATCATACAAGTCATTTTTCTCACATGTGTTTTTAAATGCTAATTATGACGTCATAAACATGTGCATTTTCCCGTATTTTCTTAAAAAGTTGCAGAAGACACCAATTTTCAATGAATTTTCTTTCAGATAACATTGTCCACAGGCATCGCCCACCCTTGAGATATATGATTTGTTATTAAATTTTGCACAAAATATCAAAAAATTAACGTGGAAGACGGCTGTGGACACTCTTTTCTAAAGAAAAATCATCCTTGAAATGTGCCATTTTGAGGCCTTTCCTCTTGAAAATAGAGAAATGCTTCACATTATTGACATCATATTTGCAGAATGGTAATCCTTCATGCCATATTCTTTCCTGATTTATCAGAGTCATTTATTTAACTAATATTCAAGCCAGTGTTAAAACTTTTTGATGTCATTACATTTTTAGGGCGCAATGAAGCGAAAACCATACCTTCTTATTCACGGAAATGTAACTAGGAAGTGACTAGCACGTGGAGACATTGTAAACAGAAAAGTTTGTTGTGTTTCAGTTTCCACCACCCTATAATATCTGTAGAAATGTACTTCAATCGATCTCTCTTGAATAACTAAGTAAGTATTCTCTATGATGCAGTTTTCTGCAGTCATAATTTAAAATTTCCTTTTTAGACAAATATTTTTGCATGGAACCGGGACTATATTTTTGGCATCAGATTAGCAAATGAGGCACCAACATGACTTTAACTGACAAAATCAGCTCAATGACAATTACATTATGGGTTACTACGAATGCTACAGGAATTTTACGCTTGAAAAAAGGAAAATCTTATGGCGATCGGAAAGGCACAAAGACCATTTTTCTATATATTTCGTACCTGTAAATGAAAAGCATTTTTTAAATTCCATTATTTTCTTACTCACAATGACAAAACAAACAATTCAATTGAATAAACAGTGGACGTCTAGGTTTCTCAAAGTCATAGTGTATTAATTCCTTTGTTGTACTATCG
The DNA here is from genome assembly GCF_032062105.1 of Saccostrea cuccullata. Classification (NCBI taxonomy): domain Eukaryota; kingdom Metazoa; phylum Mollusca; class Bivalvia; order Ostreida; family Ostreidae; genus Saccostrea; species Saccostrea cuccullata. Next base: position 54,096 of record NW_026924282.1, read on the forward strand.
GTGCATACAATTTTTTAGATTCCCTGGCAAAAAGACGTGATTGCAAGTATAGTTCTGTAAAATGTTTTGTCCATTAATCACAAATCTTGCTCGAAAGTATATACTTTGACCGATATTGTGATGCGTTGAGTGATGACACTGATAGATCTGACTGAAATACAATTGAATCCTAGTGATCTTTAATTGCGAAATCCAACAAAAAGTCTGAGTGGTGCTTTTTTTATAGGCCCGCCCACTTTCTCAAATGTTTAGCCGAAGATATGGAATGTTTCCAAGAAAGGTAGAACAGCTGTAGAAAACGGGCCAAAAAGTGGTACTTGTTGCACTAAGTATATAGTAGACCTATGCAATTCGTTAGTAAATTATTGTAAGCGTGGGTAATCTGTATAATGATCTTCAAATAAAATAATGTTCCACAACTGGCATGTTCCCGGGCCACAGGAACACGGCCGTTTCTTTTGTTTGTTTTTTTTTTAATTTCAGTACATCAATAGAATTAAACGTACATAGATTTGGTAAATGTTGTTATATTACTTATTTTTAATATGAATTATAAGTGATATTTTTTATTTTTAATGAATAATATTCGCCGTAACAGTAAAAATTGCACTGCCTGAAGAAAAGCACAAGTATTTAGATTTTTCTTGTCGCATGTTTGTTGCCATAATGACGGTTGAAATAGGTATGTAGTAGCACACATGCATTTGAAACATATGGTATTTTTGACGGTCGTGACAAAAAAAACAAGAGGCCCATGGGCCACATCACTCACCTGAGCACTGTTGCTAGGAAAAAGTAGAAATTGGATTATTATTGAAAAGTTTAAAATCCAAAAGTAGTCCCATGACCGATCATGGCTTTGCTATTCTTGAGAAGAAGATTTTTAAAGAATTTTCCTATATATTTCTATGTAAATCTTTGGTCGGCCATTGTGGCCCCGCCCTACCCCCAGAGGTCATTATTTAATTAAACTTGAATCTACACTACCTGAGAATGCTTCCATATAAATATGATCAATTATGGCTGTGTTATTCTTGAAAAGAAGATTTTTAAAGAATTTTCCTATATATTTCTATGTAAAACTTTGGTCAGCCATTGTGGCCCCGCCCTACCCCTGGGGGTCATGATTTGAACAAACTTGAATCTACACTACCTGAGGATGCTTCTATATAAATATGATCAATTATGGCTTGGCTATTCTTGAGAAGAGGATTTTTAAAGAATTTTCCTATATATTTCTATGTAAAACTTTGGTCGGCCATTGTGGCCCCACCCTACCCCCAGGGTCATGATTTGAACAAACTTGAATCTACACTATCTGAGAATGCTTTCATATAAATATTATCAATTCTGGCTTGGCTATTCTTGAGAAGAAGATTTTTAAAGAATTTTCCTATATATTTCTATGTAAAACTTTGGTCGGCCATTGTGGCCCCGCCCTACCCCCGGGGGGTCATGATTTGAACAAACTTGAATCTACACTACCTGAGGATGCTTCCATATAAATATGATCAATTATGGCTCGGCTATTCTTGAAAAGAAGATTTTTTAAGAATTTTCCTATATATTTCTATGTAAGACTTTGGTCAGGCATTGTGGCCCCGCCCTACCCCCGGGGGGTCATGATTTGAACAAATTTGAATCTATACTACATGAGGATGCTTCCATATAAATATGATCAATTAAGGCTCGGCTATTCTTGAGAAGAAGATTTTTAAAGAATTTTCCTATATATTTCTATGTAAAACTTTGGTCGGCCATTGTGGCCCCGCCCTACCCCCAGGGGTCATGATTTGAACAAACTTGAATCTACACAACCTGAGGATGTTTCTCCATAAGTTTCACCTTTTCTGGCACAGTGGTTCTTGAGAAGAAGATTTTTAAAACATACCACCAAATTTTCATAAATTCCCAATTATCTCCCCTTGAATGAGGGCCTGGCCCTTCATTTGAACAAACTTGAATTCCCTTCAGCCAAAGATGCTTTGTGGCAAGTTTGGTTTAAATTGGCCCAGCGGTTCTTGAGAAGAAGTCGAAAATGTGAAAAGTTTACAGACAGACAGACAGCTGGACAGACAGACGGACGCCGGACAAAATGTGATCGGAAAAGCTCACTTGAGCCTTCGGCTCAAGTGAGCTACAAAAACAAAAAAAAGTAAACTTTTGAATAAATCTGATGTTTTTCGTGTTTTACCACCTATGAATTTATTTTTTTTCACTGAATAACAAGTCCGTTATCAGCTGGGTAATCGCATGGTTTCAAATATAACCCCCGTTTTAGACTTGCTTGTATTTGCAATAAAGTAGCTCACTAAGTCTTGTGACTAAAACATGGAGAACAAAAGATTTTTAATGCACTGAAAAGTCGCACAGAACAAACACCTATAAAATGTAAAATGCCGTAAATAGGAAATCGGCAGAAATACATGTAGGTTAAAATGAAATACCCGCGCCATCGATTGATATACATGTACCGTCTCCGTAACGAATAAATCACATGCTAAACGGTTTTTAGCTCACCTGAGCCGAAGGCTCAAGTGAGCTTTTCTGATCACATTTTGTCCGGCGTCCGTCTGTCCGTCTGTCTGTCTGTCTGTCTGTAAACTTTTCACATTTTCGACTTCTTCTCAAGAACCGCTAGGCCAATTTCAACCAAACTTGCCACGAAGTATCCTTGGGTGAAGGGGATTCAAGTTTGTTCAAATGAAGGGCCACGCTATCATTCAAGGGGAGATAATTGGGAATTCATGAAAATTTAGTGGCATATTTTAAAAATATTCTTCTCAAGAACCACTACGCCAGGAAAGATGAAACTTATTGGGAGACATCCTCAGGTAGTGTAGATTCAAGTTTGTTCAAATCATGACCCCCGGGGGTAGGGCGGGGCCAAAATGGCCGACCAAAGTTTTACATAAAAATATATAGGAAAATTCTTTAAAAATCTTCTCAAGAATGACAGAGCCATAATTCATCATATTTATATGGAATCATGTTCAGGTAGTGTAGATTCAAGTTTGTTCAAATCATGACCCCCGGGGGTAGGGCGGGGCCAAAATGGCCGACCAAAGTTTTACATAGAAATATATAGGAAAATTCTTTAAAAATCTTCTTCTCAAGAATGACAAAGCCATAATTCATCATATTTATATGGAATCATGTTCAGGTAGTGTAGATTCAAGTTTGTTCAAATCATGACCCCCGGGGGTAGGGCGGGGCCGAAATGGCCGACCAAAGTTTTACATAGAAATATATAGGAAAATTCTTTAAAAATCTTCTTCTCAAGAATGACAAAGCCATAATTCCTCATATTTATATGGAAGCATGCTCAGGTAGTGTAGATTGTTTGTTCAAATCATGACCCCTGGGGGTAGGGCGGGGCCAAAATAGCCGACCAAAGTTTTACATAGAAATATATAGGAAAATTCTTTGAATATCTTCTATTCATGATATTTATATGGAAGCATGTTCAGGTGGTGTAGATTCAAGTTTGTTCAAATCATGACCCCCGGGGGTAGGGCGGGGCCAAAATGGCCGACCAAAGTTTTACGTAGAATATATAGGAAAATTCTTTAAAAATCTTCTTCTCAAGAATGACAAAGCCATAATTCATCATATTTATATGGAAGCATGCTCAGGTAGTGTAGATTCAAGTTTGTTCAAATCATGACCCCAGGGGACAGGGGGGGGGGCCAAAATGGCCGACCAAAGTTTTACATAGAAATATATAGGAAAATTCTTTAAAAATCTTATTCTCAAGAATGACAAAGCCATAATTCATCATATTTATATGGAAGCATGTTCAGGTAGTGTAGATTCAAGTTTGTTCAAATCATGACCCCGGGGGGTAGGGCGGGGCCGAAATGGCCGACCAAAGTTTTACTTAGAAATATATAGGAAAATTCTTTAAAAATCTTCTTCTCAAGAATGACAAAGCCATAATTCATCATATTTATATGGAAGCATGCTCAGGTAGTGTAGATTCAAGTTTGTTCAAATCATGACCCCCGGGGGTAGGGCGGGGCCAAAATGGCCGACCAAAGTTTTACATAGAAATATATAGGAAAATTCTTTAAACATCTTCTTTTCAAGAATGACAAAGCCATAATTCATCATATTTATATGGAAGCATGCTCAAGTAGTGTAGATTCAAATTTGTTCAAATCATGACCCCGGGCGGGGCCAAAATGGCCGACCAAAGTTTTTAAAGATATATATAGGAAAATTCTTTAAAAATCATTTTCTAAAAAATAGCAAATCCACGATTGGTCATGGGACTACTTTTGGATTTAAATTTTACAATAAAAAGCCATTTTCTACTTTTTCCTACCCTTAGTGCTCAGGTGAGCGATGTGGCCCATGGGCCTCTTGTTATATTTTGTTTGCTTTTTGTGTTTTTTTTTCTTCAGAAAATCAACAACGCTTTCCGACAATCAAACACGGCTATTCGCTAAGCCGTTGGACGCTCTCATACTTATACAGGAAAAGGATACCGCACGAGAGTGGGCGGGTCCTTATCAACCAATTAAAACGCTTGTTTTATAAAATAAAATCCGTGATTCAATTTGTTCAATTGTCAAATCCAGCAGTGTCATCACTCAAGGCAATTTCGACCAACGTGTAATACTTTCAAGCAAGATTTACGATAAATGCATAAGAAATGCTGCTCGTTTTCCTTACCCTTGAAGCGCTGGTGTTAACACATTTTATTTAACATATATTTTTTTAAGTTAACAACAAATTTAAAACGCCCGTGACATCTTTCATTGTTTCTAATCTGTTTTTTGTTTATAAGAACATTATGTTTTTAGCTCACCTGAGCTGAAAGCTCAAGTGAGCTTTTCTGATCACCCGTTGTCCGTCGTCCGTCAGTCCGTCTGTCCGTCCGTCTGTAAACTTTTCACATTTTCAACTTCTCAAGAACCACTGGGCCAATTTTAACCAAACTTGGTACAAAGCATCCTTAGGTGAAGGGGAATGTAAATTGTTAAAATCAGGGGTCAAGACCCCTTCCAAGGGGAGATTATCAAGAAAATACAAAAACAGGGTGGGGTCATTAAAAAATCTTCTTCTCAAGAACCACTGGGCCAGAAAAGCTGAAACTTATATGAAAGTATCCTGGGGTAGTGTAGATATTAAATTGTTAAAATCATGACCCCCGGGGGTACGGCGGGGCCACAATAGAGAATCCAAGTTTTACTTTGAAAAAATTTTTTTCAAGAACCTCTTGGGCAGAAAAGCTGAAACTTATATGAAAGCATCGTGGGGTAGTGTAGATATTAAATTGTAAAAATCATGACCCCCGGGGGTAGGGCGGGGCCACAATAGGGAATCCAATTTTTACATAGAAATATATAGAACAAATCTTTAAAAATCTTCTTCTCAAGAACCACTGTGCCAGGAAAGCTGAAACTTACGTGGAAGCATCCTTGGGTAGTGTAGATATTAAATTGTTAAAATCATGACCCCCGGGGGTAGGGCGGGGCCACAATAGGAAATCCAAGTTTTACATAGAAATATATAGAACAAATCTTTAAAAATCTTCTTCTCAAGAACCACTGGGCCTCAAAAGCTGAAACTTATATGGAAGCATCCTTGGGTAGTGTGGATATTAAATTGGTAAAATCAAGAACCCCGGGAGTAGGGCGGGGCCACAATAGGGAATCCAAATTTACATAGAAATATATAGAACAAATCTTAAAAATCCTCTTCTCAAGAACCACTGGGCCAGGAAAGCTGAAACTTATATGGAAGCATCCTTGGGTAGTGTAGATATTAAATTGTTAAAATCATGACCCCCGGGGGTAGGGCGGGGCCACAATAGGGAACCCAAGTTTTACATAGAAATATATATAGAACAAATCTTTAAAAAAGATCTGTATCACCAAAGTTACTCAGGTGAGCGATGTGGCCCATGGGCCTCTTGTACTTTGCACTCCATTGACATGATAATAGATTGACCTGATCCACGTGTTTGAAGTAAAATGTACACATGTATTTGGGGTAAACGTTGCTATTCATTCAACGATTGGTCAGTTGCTCGTGGTAAGATCCGCTGTGCGCATTAAGAACAATAGCCATATAAGGCAAATAAAGGTTTGTCAGTGTAGATGATATACAATTTTTAACCAGCGTATTGGTCACTAGTGAGCCCTGATTTCCGCCATCAATTATATGTTATTTATAACACCCCACCCTACACCCCATCCCCCCTGTAGCCACTCTTTTCTATTGAAATTCATGCAAGTCTTTCAAAATTGTCTGAAAACACGTTTTTCACAGGACATATGTTTTAAAAAGAAACAAACTATAGCAATTTCCTGTTTACGGTAAATTTTATTCTTAAAACCGTTTCTACCTTTTAACCTCTGAATAGGTCAACTTAAACAAGATGTCTTGAATTTAAATCACAATAACAATAGTAGGGGTGAGTAGCATTAACCCAAACTCAGTGACTGATTCTACTTCTTAACAGTATGTTACCATTGTAACCATAAAATGATTTTGATTATACCTTTATAATTAGACTCATACATTTTTACTGAATTTCTGAAGTTGTTGATTGATTTTGAGCATGTAACACTTACCAAAATAAATCCTTGGGGCATTTTTAATGCATTCCAAATGTACCCATTGTTACCACTTACTTAGAGATATATTCTGAAAAAAAAACTTTACAGCATATGTGGCAGCAAAGTGTAATTGTTTTGTGAAAATCCTTTGTTTGCTTTTCCTGGTTTTTATAAAGGCTCAGTAAAGATTTAAAGTCGCGGAAAATCTCATTTTGGCATTCAAATTTTGATTTTATACATTACGTTTTTTGCCGTTACCATGGCAACAGAGATACATAGTAACGAAAATTTATTTGGTATATGTTTCTAGCGTCAAGTACTGAGAATGGGTGAAGTTTCATCAAAATTGTGACTATGCATGGCAACGAATTTAAGTGGTTTCAGAGAATGGGTCTTAAAAATTAGTAAGATATTTAATTAGAATCTTTCCGCCGGGAACAAAAAGCCATAATAATTTTATTAGATGTTGGCAGTCTAGGTTGTTTGAATTATTACCTCGGGGAGTTGGATGGGGCCACAAAGAACAAATTTGTAACGTAGACCTGTATACATCGAAAAACTTTTAAGGTCATCTTTGCAAAAAAAAGTATAATTTTTATTAGTCACATTAGTCATCTGTAATACGGATTTGTTGTCCCCCGTTTTCGCGAATGCGACGAGATATCGAATTTCATTCTTCTGCACGTCCGTCAGTCTGTCCGGCAGAAAAAAAAACAAACTTTAATATTAAATATATGAAGAAGAATTGTATCATTGTCTAGCAAATATGTAATCTGTTCAATTTAAATTTGGAATTTCGAACAAATGCTAACAAAATTTTTATTTCAATATTTGCAGGTAACGAGGATTCCCATCCAAGTGAACTAAATCCAAATGAAAACAAACTCATAAAGGATGCTACGCAATCAAGAAATACATCCCAAGGTAGTTTATTTTCCTGAATATAAGTTTTTTTGTATACCGTATACTTTTCACAAAAGCCAGCATCAGCAGAATGGAAAGCAAACATAAAAGCATTTATAATATACATTCAATTTTTTTAAAAAAGAGTTTGCTATGGAATTTATGTACATCAATGTCTTATTATTTAAAAGTCCACAAAATGCATTTCACATGCACAATAATATATATTAAAAATTCATTCAAAGGAAGAATTATGCAAATCAAAAAACATAGATAATTTCAAGAAAGAAGACGGTATTTATAGTCTTACAAAAATGGTAGAGAATGCTTAAATGGTTTTTATGCCCCCCCCCTTTTTTAGCTCACCTGAGCCGAAGGCTAAAGTGAGCTTTTCTGATCAAAATTTGTCCGTTGTCTGTCGTTGTTGTTGTTTTCGGTGTTGTCGTCGTCGTTGTTGTCGTCGTAAACTTTTCACATTTTCATCTTCTTGACAAGAACCACTGGGCCAGTTTCAACGAAACTTGCCATAAAGTATCCCTAGGTAAAGGGCATTTAAGTTTGTTCAAACGAAGGACCACGCCCTCTTAAAAGGGGAGATAATTATTAATTAAATCTTCTTTTCAAGAACCACTGGGCCAAGAAAGATGAAACTCATGTGGAAACATCCTTACATATTGTAGATTCAAGTTTGTTCAAATCATGACACCCGGGGGTAGGGTGGGGCCACAATGGCTGATCAACGTTTTACATAGGAGTATATAGGGGAAAACTGTAAAAATCTTCTTCTCAAGAACCAATGGGACAGGAAAGATGAAACTCATGTGGAAGCATCCTACGATAGGTGTAGATTCAACTTTGTCCAAATCATGACCCCCAGGGGTAGGGTGGGATCACAATGGCTGATCAAAGTTTCACATAAGAGTATATAGGGAAAGTCTTTAAAAATCTTCTTCTCAAGAACCACTGAGCCAGGAAAGTTGAAACTCATGTGGAAACATCCTCAGGGAGTGTAGATTCAATTTTCTTCAAATCATGACCCCCGAGGGTAGGGTGGGCCACAATTGCCGATCAAAGTTTTACATAGGAGTATACAGGGAAAGTCTTTAAAAATCTTCTTCTCATGAACCACTGGGCCAGGAAAGTTGAAACTCATGTGGAAGCATCCTCAGATAGTGCAGATTCAAGTTTGTTTAAATCATGACCCCCGGGGGAAGGTTGGAGCCACAATGGCCGATCAAAATTAGACATAGGAGTGTATAAGGAAAATCTTTTAAAATCTTCTTCTCAAGAACCACTGGGCCAGGAAAGTTGAAACTCATGTGGAAGCATCCTCATGTAGTGTAGATTCAAATTTGTTCAAATCATGACCCTCTGGGGAAGGTTGGGGCCACAATGGCCGATCAAAATTTTACATAGGAAAATATAGGGAAAATATTCAAAAATCTTCTTCTCAATAACCACTGGACCAGGAAAGATGAAACTCATGTGAAAGCATCCTCAGGTCAAATCATGACCACCGGGGGTAGGGTGTGGCTACAATGGCCGATCAAAGTTTTCCATTTTCTTTGCAGGGGTTTTGCGTATTTAAATGAAAATTGGTGTAAAAATTGATCATATAAATATCTAGCTCAAGTTCTGTTCCAGGCACAATCAAACCATTTTTGACGGGGTTATTTCCTTTGGACTTAGAAAAATTGCAATTTAAATTGGGAGTATTTTACAAACATCTCTTGTTGTTGTAGATTTAAACGGCGAAGTTACTGTACACATCACTGAAAGGGAAGAATCCTTAAGAATAAGAAATAAGAGACAAGGAGCAGCTACAACTTCGTTTTTGAGTAGTAAGTTTGGTGATAAACTTATGATAGTTTGTATATGTACTTAGTTGTTTTTTTACTAAACATTAACTCTTTTCACGATGAAACACACATTTGCACTCGTACAAAATTTCATTTTAGGTTATGTCTAAAACTGAAGCTTATCTCTCTTCATTAATCCTTTTGGAATGTGTGATTTACACTAATTACCCAATAAATTATAAATTAATTAACGAGGCCAAATCTAGTTGAAAATCACAACAAGAGGCCCATGGGCCATATAGCTCACCTTAGAATCTTTGGCAATGGCAATACCCTGCTTTACCCGATTTTGGAAGTTTCTAATATGCCGGTCACCAGAATCACGCGACTGCGCATGAGTGGTTATTTCCCTTGCCGTTACAATGCTGAATGTAAGCAAACCGCCATTTCCCCTTTCGCTTCAGCAAAACACATTCATGAAGTGATTAGATTTAAAATATGTAGTTTTAAGGGAACATTTTTAAAAATTCACTTTTAAACCTTCTTGGCGTTGGGCTAATTAATGACCAAACAACGTGCATGAATCAGCCTAAGTCGAAACGTGTAGATACATTATCTTACAGGAGTAAAGCATGAAGCATGTAAAAGTTAAATAAGAAGGAGGAAAACGGTAACTTGATTATGAGTGGATTGTATGCGATCAATATATAACAGTTTTATACACCTTCATCATTTTGAAATTAGACTGGTTGCCAAGGTTTTTATACCAAAGAGACCCTTAAAATTAACAGTTAGTATCTTTTAGTCTTATCCTATCTTTTAAAAAAGCATTTTCCATATAAGAATATGGAGATAAAGAACAGTATTCAATATCGAAGTCCATAAAACAATACAAAACAGGAGCAGAGCAAACACGGACCTCCGAAAAATCAGGGTTGGGATCAGGTCCCATAGAGGAGTGAGCATCCCCTGCTGACTGGTCACACCCGCCATGTGCTCCTTGTCATGATCGGGAAATAACGGGAAAATCGGCCGTCAATTCAGTGTATAAATAATGGACTGACAATAAGTATGAAAAACGTCAGTCAGCATTTGACTCGATGATAAATTGCATTTGCTGACAAGATCATTGTATCGACCATAGAACTTTCAAAATGATGACTTTAAACGAGACTGCTTATATTCTTGATTCATAAAATTTCTTGTCAATAATTTACCTCGTCGTGAGAGCATGCTCTTGTTTATCGAATCAGCTGAGATATATATACTCCGTATGCAGGTGATGAAGGCATATTGCTGCATAAGTAAGGGAAGTTGAGGATAGAAAAGTGAAGTCATCACGTTTATCATATAGCTTGGTTGTTAGACTACTAGTAACGTCTTTTTCAAGTAAAATATCCAAGTATGAATCAGATGTGTCAGACTCTGTGGTATCTTTTATCTCAAGCTCACCGGGATATATCGTATCTACATGTACGTAGGAATGGAAATTACTATTGTTAATTGACAATACGTCGTAGATATATCTAAAGGGAGAGGTGACTTGCGGCCCCCGGTAAATTGACAAAAATTAGATGTCTAAAATTTACTCAAATTTTTGTATGTAACTAATCACTGATATGTGTACCTTTATAGAATACTATTTCTAACAAAAATAGAAACGTGATTCGAAAGATATAGATCTTTTATTTGGATAGAGGTATCATGAGGTATCAAGTACTGAAAATTTTGGAGTATATATATATATATATATATATATATATATATATATATATATATATATATATATATATATATATATTCTAAACATTATTTTTCCTTGGTATAGGGATATTATGAAATCCAAATTCGAGTGACACGTGGCTAAAGCGCTTTAGATGAAAATTTATTTTATAAATATATGTTTTTAGGCTGTCACCATGACAACAGAGACACATGGTTACGAAAATTTGTTTGGTGTATGCTTCTGGTATCAAGTACTGAGAATTGGTGAAGTTTCATTAAAATCAGTGACTATGCCTGGCAAGGAAGTTTAAGTGCATCACATAATGACTCTTAAAAATTAGTAAGATATCTAATTAGAATTTTTCTTCCAGGAACAAAAATGCAATAATTAGATGCTATCAGTGTCGATTGTTTAAATCATTACCCCGGGGAGTTGGATGGAGCCACAAAGAACATATTTGTAACGTAGATATACATTGAAAAACTTTTAAGGTCTTCTTTCGAAAAAAATTATATTTTTAGCTCACCTGAGCCAAAGGCTCAAGTGAGCTTTTCTGATCACAATTAGTCCGTTGTCTGTCGTCGTCGTCGTCCTTGTCGGCGTTGTCGTTGTAAACTTCTCACATTTTCATCTTCTTCTCAAGAACCACTGGGCCAATTTCAACCAAACTTGTTACAAAATATCCTTGGATAAAGGGGATTCAAAGTTTGTTCAAATAAAGGGCCACACCCTTTTCTAAGGGGAGATAATTATGAATGAGAGAAAAATTAATGGCATTTTTAAAAAATCTTCTTCTCAAGAACCACTGGGCCAGGAAAGATGAAACTCATGTGGAAACATCCTCAAGTAGAGTAGATTCAAGTTTGTTCAAATCATGACCCCCGGAGGTAGGGTGGGGCCAAAATGGCTGATCTAAGTTTTACATAGGAATATATAGGAAAAATCTTTAAAAATTTTCTTCTCAAGAACCACTGGGCCAGGAAAGATGAAACTCATGTGGAATCATCTTTAGGTAGTGTAGATTCAAGTTTGTTCAAATGATGACCCCCGGGGGTAGGGTGGGGCCAAAATGGCTGATCTAAGTTTTACAAAGAAATATATAGGAAAAATCTTTAAAAATTTTCTTCTCAAGAACCACTGGGCCAGGAAAGATGAAACTCATGTGGAATCATCCTTAGGTAGTGTAGATTCAATTTTGTTCAAATCATGACCCCAGGTGGTAGGGTGGGGCCAAATGGCCAATAAAAGTTTTACATAGGAATATATAGGGAAACCTTTTAAAATCTTCATTTCAAGTACTTCAAAGCCATGCTTAGTGATATTTATAGGGAATCATCCTCAGGTAGTGTAGATTTTTAGTTTGTACAAATCATGGCCCCCTGGGGGGTTAAAGTTCAAGCCCCCCCCCCCCCACCAGTAAACTTTCAGTTCTGATATGATATGTACTTTTTTCAATTGCTCAGGTGAGCGATGTGGCCCCTGGGCCTCTTGTTTATTAGTCACATTAGTTATCTGTAATACGGATTTGTTGTCCCCCGTTTTCGCGAATGCGACGAGATATCAAATCTCATTCTTCTGCACGTCCGTCAGTCTGTCCGGCAGAAAAAAACTTTATTGTTAAATATATGAAGAAGAATTACAGTTGTATCATTGTCTAGCAAATATGTAATCTGTTCAATTTAAATTTGGAATTTCGAACAATTAAATGCTTACATAATCTTTTCTTCAATATTTGCAGGTAACGAGGATTCCCATCCAAGTGAACTAAATCCAAATGAAAAGAAACTCATAAAGGATGCTACGCAATCAAGAAATACATCCCACGGTAGTATTTTGTGCTGAATATAAGTTTATTGTATACCGTATACTTTTCACAAAAGCCAGCATCAGGAGAATGGAAAGCAAATACAAAGACATTTAATAATATACGTTGGAATTTTTTTTTTAAAAATTGGCAAGGAATTTATGAACATCTATATATTATTATTTAAAAGTCCACAAATGAATTTCACATGCACAAAAATATATATTAAAAATTCATACAAAGGAAGAATTATGCAAATCTAAAAACATAGATAATTTCAAGAAAGAAGACGGTATTTATAGCCTTACAAAAATGGTAGAGAATGTTTAAATGGTTTTTATATGCCCCCCACCTTTTTTTGAAGAAGGGAGTGCATATTGCTTCGCTGCTGTCTGTCAGTCAACCATCAGTTTCCGTTCATTTTCTTCGCACAGGTTGCACATACAAATTTCCATGGTATACAGATGAATCATTAGAATATCTAGGTCAAGTTATGTTTTGGGTACGATCGGACCATTTTGGACAGAGTTATACCCCTTTCACTTAGAAAAATTCCAATTATTTGAAGTTTCCATTCATTTTTTGCAAAAGTTGTACGTATTGAAATGTAATATGGTATAGTTTATCATAACGATATAGTTGTGCTGTTCTGGGTATGATCAGACCATTTTGGACAAAGTTATGCCCTTTTGACCTAGAAAAATTCCAATTATTTACAGTTTCCGTTCATTTTCTTTGCGGAGGTTGTGCGTATTTAAATGAAATTTGGTGAAGACATTGAGCATATATATGCCCTGCTCAAGTTCTGTTCCAGGCACAATCAAACCATTTTTGACGGGGTTATTTCCTCTGGACTTAGAAAAATTGCCATTTAAATGGGGAGTATTTTACAAACTCTCTTGTTGTTGTAGATTTAAACGGCGAAGTTACTGTACACATCGCTGAAAGGGAAGAATCCTTAAGAATAAGAAATGAGAGACAAGGAGCGGCTTCAACTTCGTTTCTGAGTAGTAAGTTTGGTGATAAACTTATGAGAGTTCGTGTATGTACTTAGTTGTTTTCTTACTAAACATGAACTCTTTTCACGATGAAACACACATTTGCACATTGTACATTCCTACAAAATTTAATTATAGTTTATGTCTAAAACTGAAGCTAATATCTCTTCCTTAAAACCTCTTGGAGAGTTTGATTTACACTAATTACCCAATAAATTATTAACTAATTAACGAGGCCAAATCTAGTTGAAAATCACAACAAGAGGCCCATGGACCTCATATCTTTGGCAATGGCAATACCCTGCTTTACCTGATTTTGAAAGGTTCTAATATGCCGGTCACCAGAATCACGCGACTGCGCATGAGTAGTTATTTCCCTTGCAGTTAAAAATACTTAATGTAAACACACCGCTATTTCCCCTTCGCTTCAACAAAACACATTCATAAAATAAATAGATTTAAAGTACATCCTATGTAGTTTTAAGGGAACATTTTAAAAAATTCACTTTTAAACCTTCTTGGCGTTGGGCTAATTACCTTATTAATGACCAAAAAACGTGCATGAATCAGCCTAATGTCGAAACGTGTAGATACATTATCTTACGGAAGTAAAGCATGAAGCATGTAAAAGTTAAATAAAAAGGAGGAAAACGGTAACTTAATTATGAATGGATTGTATGTGATCAATATATAACAGTTTTATACACCTTCATCACTTTGAATTTGGACTAAATTATGCAAAGTTTTGCATACAGGGAATGGACAATTTTTATGACATAAACCCTGGATGAATTAGCCTAGATTTAATGTAGAAATGTGGTCGATATTATGCTCTGAATTTTGTCGAAGTGTTTGATAAACGCGGCTTACTGTTTACTTCAGCTCGACATTTTGACCTAATGTCCCAATTCGAAAACATTCAAATGAATGATGATGCACAATTTCAATCGACCAGATATTTCTAAGTAGTTACAATTTGTTAAATCTCTGCATTTCTTCAAAAAATCTCGCATTTTAAAAGCGGTCTTCTTTGAGTTATATCAGCTATTTCTTCATTACGTCATAGCAATAGTTAGGTACCAAATGAATATATATGGGATGTGTAAAAAAAATACGTAAAAAATCTTTTAATTCTCTTTTACCATGTTTACAAAACTGTTTTAAAACCAGTTTTGAAACGAAATTTTACACAAGAAACTCGAATTTTTGCTCAGCTTTGCGATTCTAGCTTTTTATCGATTTGTCGATCGCTCACGCGATTGCATACCACAGGCACTTGTTTCTGTAATAAATTTTTGACCCATAGTATGATAATGTTATTATTATACTATGGGTCAAATTTTTTTTACAGAAATAAGCGCCTGTGACCAGTATACTAGGAAGTGTTCCCCAGCTCCCCCCTTGTACTAATGGTGATCCTGCCCTACCCAAAAGGGTCATGATAAATTAAATTTAAAATCTACACTGTCCCAGGATGCTTCCACATAATTATAAGTTTCAGCTTCTCTGACACAGTAGTCCTTGAGAAGAAGATTTTAAGATTTTTGTTATGTATTTTAATGTAAAACTTGGATTCCAAATTGTGACTCCGCCCTACCCCTAGGGGTCATGATTTGAACAATTCGAAATCTACACTACCTAGGGATGCTTACACTTATAGTTTCAGCTTCTCTGGCTCAGTGATTCTTGAGAAAAGATTTTTAAAGATTTCTATATATATCAATGCAAAACAGGGATTCCCTTTTGTGGTTCAGCCATACCCCGGGGTCATTATTGGGTAGGTATTCGTAGTAAGATAGAAGAAATATGTTAAAGGAATCTTATAACAACAACTTAACTGCTAGGCTTTACTTTCTCCGAAAACGATTTAAAGGCGGGGGGGGGTGAGGGTTAATATATGTCTTCAAGATGCCAATTTAGGTACCTTGATAAAACAAGACACTTCTTTGACATACATGTATACGAGTCTTTTTCTTGCTTTTAACGATATTATTTCTCTATATCATTCAATTCATAAGGACAATAATTCTCCAAAAATAAAATCTTGAAGCGAGGGGTCGTGTCAAACCGGAAGTGCTATTGATAAAACAACTAGGGCCTAAGGTGCTGTTGATAGCTTTTTCATTCGTTCATGAATCTTTAAATTTTTTATACCCCCGCAAACGAAGTTGAGGGGGGGTATATTGGAATCACCTTGTCCGTCTGTCTGTCTGTCCGTCTGTCTGTAGACAAGATTTTGTCCGGACAGTTTCTCAGAAACTATTGGATTATTCACTATATGAAGATGTGCACCTGGTATTTTCAACATGTTTGGATGATTTTTCTGCATTTTCCAGGCATTTCCTTCTTTTTATTTTGTTGTTTTGTTTGGCTCATAACTAGAAAACTATGAGACTTACAATCATTAAACTTGGTCAATTTATGCATCTTTGGTAGAAGGTGTGTCATGACCTATTTCAAGGTCACCCTGGCCTTTAAATAAAGTGAAATTTTAAAAAACCCTATCTTTTACTATTGAATTACACAATCCCAAAAAATGTAAGACTGTTGCAGTATCCCTATTTAAAACATGTAAAATTAAGAAAATATATTTTTTTTCATGATATACTTTACAGCAATCCATAACAAATGTTATTTCATAAGAGAAAATTTACCTCTCCCAAGGGTATAATTATAAAGCACTGATCAAGGAGAATTTTGATAACAGAAAATTGCATGTCAAATAAGAGAGAATTTAAATAGTTTAGAGTAAGGAGCTAACTGGTAGAACTTCTCTCTGATCGAGCAGTTGTTATCTGTCTCCTGGGAACTGGGCTAAGAAATCAGCCTTAAATAGTTTTAGTGACTAGCCTAACTTATTTAATGAATTTGAGAAAAAGCAACTTCAAACTAATTTGATATTGTATAATAAACTATGAAATTGTTTAATAAACTTAATTAATATTGTATGATATAATTAAAACTAATTATATTGTGTGTGTATTAAGGGGGGGGGGGATTGGAATCAGCATACCCATTCTCCATATGAATTTAAGATTGAAACTTTTAGTCTTATATCAAATCCAAATAAATCAAGTTTAAAAAAATGTTAGATAGTCCATACAAATCTATTAATTATACTGGAACCTAATTCCAAATGATGCATCAAGATTACACAAATATTTTTTCAGTATAAATCTTTGTAACAAAGTTTAACAAAATCTTTGTTTTCAGATTTAATTTCAGAATGACACATGCAATTATGCATTTTGATTGCACTTCAAAGGAGAAAGTTGAGATCCATTCATCCCTTGATAGTTATAAGTGGACATGCATCCAGTCAAAGAAAAAGTTCTATGTAGGGAAGTTAGCTGTTTCAATCATTTCTGAAAGAGCATATCTCTGATCAAGCAGCTCTTATCTGAGTCCTTTGGAAATTAGACATAGGTGTTGGTCAGTTTAAATAACATTTGTCATTTGATGGCCAGTCTCCTATATCTAAAATCAATTTGGTAGATTAAAAAAATAAATAGTGAGTTGGTAGATTAAAATAATAAATAGTGAGTTTTCACTTAAGTTGTTTCTAAGAAAATAGTGAACACCTCTTAATAGATCCACAAATATTTTTGAATTTGCACCTACTCTGAAAAACCCACGGGGGTATTTGTCCCTATTGTACAGTTCTAGTTTTATATAACTTTATAGACAATGCGTTCATTTTTAAAGTATTCACCTCATTTCTTCAAGATGAATCGAGTTTCATAGCTTTTTAAATAAAATCGTTTGTTAAAAAAATTATATATTCCTACAAATTATGTAAATACTTCAAACTATCAACGATATATGATGAATTGAAAGTAAAAAGTTCACATGGTTTACTGGAATATTTACAGGTTTATGCATTTCATTTAAAGAAACCTTAAAATCAGTAACGTCGTGATGACGTTATAACGTCAAAAAATTGTATTTATCGAAGAAAATCCACCATTTTTCGAAACCTCTGGCGGAAAACGGTACACTGTATGTGATCATTTAAAAAAAATAATGAAATAATTTTGAAAGGACATATTGTAGGCGTGTTTGTAAAAACATTCAATCAAATTTAGAGTCAGGGCCGCCTCGTTATACGTGACGTACTCAGTTCTTCGTATAAATTGTAACTGACAATGAACTTATTGGGGGTAGTGTTAATGGTATTCAACTTTTTTGAGGAAAAGCAAAAATCCTAAGAAATCTTCAATTCAAAATAAATAGTATTATATCTTGATAAATTTAATCCGAGTCAAAGATGTGTTGAAGATTGTTTTTTTAATTTCGTTATGTCTATCATGAAATTATAATTATGTGCATTCCTTTTCATAATTATTCGTGCATTAGGCCTATTTATGAATGTTGTTTTATACACCGCCATTAAATCATTGAACCGTGAGGGATCTTTATCGTGCAGGCACCTATTGCGACACGGAACCTCAGTTTATACGGTCTCATCCGAAACACCGGTCTCCACGTCCCAAAGTGGGATTCGAATTCGCGACCCAAGTATCAGCTCATTACTTGGCGACTTTAACTGACGCTCTAGTTATAACCACTGTCCAACACGGGCGACAATCTAAATTTGTTAAGCTAGAGAAAGTTCGCCAATTTTTTTTATCAGTACTCTTATGAGAAGGGAATAAATATAAACTTCATGCCTGGGATCTGTAATATTTGTTATTATATCTATTAAGTAGCTTTATACAATGTAGTTGTATCGATGTCTAGAAGATATTTAATTTGTTTAATTTAAACATGTATATTACATCATTTTGCACAAATTCTTATTTTGTAGAGAACGTTATGTTTATTTCAATATTTGCAGGTAACGAGGAACCCCAACAAAATGTACTAAATGCAAATGAAGAGAAGCTCATAAATCATGTTCCGGAATCAACAAATACATCCCACGGTAATTTATTTCCAAAGTATACATATATTGTGAAAATATTTCAAGTTTTGTTTTATTGATTAAGTGATCCTTAAGAATAAGAAATGAGAGACAAGGAGCAGCTACAACTTCGTTTCTGAGTAGTAAGTTTGGTGATAAACTTATGAGAGTTCGTGTATGTACTCAGTTGTTTTCTTACTAAACATTAACTTTTTCAACGATGAAACACATATTTCCACTCGTACAAAATTTCATTTTAGGTTATGTCTAAAACTGAAGCTTATCTCTCTTCCTTAATCCTCTTGGAATGTGTGATTTACACTAATTACCCAATAAATTATAAATTAATTAAGGGGGCCAAATCTAGTTGAAAATCACAACAAGAGGCCCATGGGCCATATAGCTCACCTAAGAATATTTGGCAATGGCAATACCCTGCTTTACTCGATTTTGGAAGTTTCTAATATACCGGTCACCAGAATCACGCGATTGCGCATAAGTGGTTATTTCCCTTGCCGTTACAATGCTGAATGTAAGCAAACCGCCATTTCCCCTTCGCTTCAACAAAACACATTCATGAAATGATTAGATTTAAAGTATGTAGTTTTAAGGGAACATTTTAAAAAATTCACTTTTAAACCTTCTTGGCGTTGGGCTAATTACCTTATTAATGACCAAAAAACGTGCATGAATCAGCCTAATGTCGAAACGTGTAGATACATTATCTTACAGGAGTAAAGCATGAAGCATGTAAAAGTTAAATAAAAAGGAGGAAAACGGTAACTTAATTATGAATGGATTGTATGCGATCAATATATAACAGTTTTATACACCTTCATCACTTTGAATTTGGACTGGTTGCAAAGAATTTTATACCAAAGAGACCCTTAAAATTTACAGTTTGTATCTTTTAGTCTTATCCTATCTTTTTAAAAAAAGCATTTTCTTATAAGGATATGGAGATAAAGAACAGAATTCAATATCGAAGTCCATAAAACAATACAAAACAGGAGCAGAGCAAACACGGACCTCCGAAAAATCAGGGTTGGGATCAGGTCCCATAGAGGAGTGAGCATCCCCTGCTGACTGGTCACACCCGCCATGTGCTACTTGTCATGATCGGGAAATAACGGGAAAATCGGCCGTCAATTCAGTGTATAAATAATGGACTGACAATAAGTATGAAAAACGTAAGTCAGCATTTGAATCAATGATAAATTGCATTTGCTGACAAGATCATTGTATCGACCATAGAACTCTCAAAATGATGACTTTAAACGAGACTACTTATATTTTTGTTTCATAAACTTGCTTGTCAATAATTTACCTCGTTTTAGAAATTGTTCATACGTAGAGCATGCTTTGGGTATCGAATCAACTGAGATATATATACTTCGTATGCAGGTGATGAAGGTATATTCCTGCATAAGTAAGGGAAGTTGAGGATAGAAAAAATGAAGTCATCACGTTTATCATATAGCTTGGTTGTTAGCCTACTAGTAACGTCTTTTTCAAGTAAAATATCCAAGATGTGTCAGACTCTGTGGTATCTTTTATCTCAAGCTCACCGGGATATATCCTATCTACGTAGGAATGGAAATTACTATTGTTAATTGACAATACGTCGTCGATATATCTAAAGGATGAGGTGACTTGCGGCCCCCGGTAAATTGACAAAAAAATTAATTTCTAAACCTACTCAAAGTTTTGTATGTAACTAATCACTAGATATGCATACCTTTATAGAATACTATTTCTAACAAAAATAGAAACGTGATTTGAAAGATATAGATCTTTTATTGGGATAGGGGTATCATGTTTACATTCAATTCCCATTGCATTTTAACTTCGCCCCACTCTTTGAAGCCCTTAAAATATACGAGCGCAAGTAGGTACAATTTTCTCCTTTAGCTGGTCACTGTATTTTATTGAAATCTATCTATATATGAGAAAGGAAGATATTGTACCTAACTGCGCTCACATGCTATTTTAAAAAAAAATGTAAATTCTAGCTAGCCTTTCCCATTATGAACAGATCGACGGAACTAGATTTTCTGAAGTAAGAATAAATTCATATGCTAATCGAGGCACTAGCGATACTTTCTAACTGACCAATCAGCTAAATGAAATTCGTTACGAGTGAGTACCACAAAAATACTATGGAAACATGCTTTGAATTTTACTGCTTTCTGATATTTTTTAATGCATTTGAGTTTCAGATTAGATACGGATAAACGTATGAACAATTCCCGAGACAAAAGTAAAAATTATATACAGTTACAAACAATTGATAGATATACATTAGTTTAAAGTTTTGTAGCGTGCTTGGTGTCAATTCGCTAGGTCTACACGTATTTCCGAATATCAGTGAATACAATTTTCATGAGCATTTCTTGTCCGGAGAACCGTAAATGCTGAAAATCCATGCGTATTATATAAACAGCCTTGACTGACCATTACAAAAGTTTGAAATGTAAAAAAGGATAACAGGTAAATTGACCTCAACCACGTGTCTGTGATAAAATGTAAAAGTAGTAAACCAGCATGTTTTGTTGTTCTGTCACCGGATTGGAAAATGACCATGTGCGAAATAATAACAATAGCCATATAAGGTCTTCTCGAACACGCATATCCCTCTATGGTACTAAGACCCGCCCATTCTCTTGCCACAAAAGAACATACTCTCACAAACCTGGCCGAATTTTGCTGTGATAGGGTCTAAAAAATCAAAGATAATGCAGTATTCCTTATAATTTAAATATGTCTGAACTCTTGAAAATATTCAAAAGGCGTCGTATTTATTCACTAATGTTTGAAAGCTACCAACATCGTTGTAGATTAAATATAATTCGTCGTTTAAAAGGGGCCCCAGATAGCAGTTATGTCACTTCATCCTTTAACTGGCGGGGCCGCCACGTTTAACGGCCCATGGAGAACCCTGATAATCTTATCTCATAATGTTATATACTATGAAGTCGCCTACATGTCACAGTGGTAAGAACTCTGCTTTAGAGTCGCGGAGTAAGTAGTTGGTCATTTAATCGCGGGTTCGAATCCCACTTTGGAACATAGACACAGGTCCTTTGGTTGAGACCGTCTAAACCGAAATCTAGTGTCGTAGTAGATGCTATCACTAAAAAGTTCCCTGCCTGCTCAATATCCTTGAGTGTCAAGTAAAAAACAAACTTTGCAACTTTCCAGTGGGAACTGATGACATATCCATATGAATGATAAATTATCGAGAGGAACGTTAAATAACATGCAAGTAAATAAAAGAATATGGGTTCTTTGATTAAGCAACTTCTTTTTCTTAGGATGAAATCCTCAAATGATGTTTGGACATGGTTAATAAGAGTAGAAGGTATCATGTCAATCCTCCTGAATTCAGCAAGCATTTGGTAAATGGCCTTAAAATACATAATTTTAATGCAATAAATAAAAGCATATAATTGCTTTATTTATAATTCAACATAAATCAATTGAATCAATTAAATAAGGAAAAACTTGTAATTTTAACCGCTATTGGGATTAAGATATTCAGGGTAAAATATATAGTGGAAAAATGTCGTTCAAGAGACTTCAACATAACTGTGACATCCCCATGGTGTGCAAGATATCACGCAGTATTTAAGATACCAAAATTTATATATGTCATATACGGATGCAATCTGTCTATAATTGTTCATTTAAATTAAAAACTAAATAGAAGTAAATCATATGGAATTCCAAGTGCTTCCAAATCATTCATCAACCTAATACTGATGAACGTCAACATACTCTTCGTACTGTGTAATCATCATTGTTCGTGGGGGACCAATGTTCGTGGCTTTCGTGGGTAACCCTGACCTACGAAGGTATATACAAACATTTGCATTTATTATTCGTTAAAAGTTACGATTACACAGACTATTTTATATCGTAAAATAACCTAGCTTTACATTTATGGCCGTGTGTAATACAATCTGTATGTGTTTATCGACACAAAATCAAAAAACAAAAAAATATTGAGTATCAAAGACACCGATAATTATATACAATAAGAAATAAAATTATAAATACAACTGTTAAATTTAAGCAGTGTTTACATTATATAGTCAAACACGCTCAAATGCCCCTTTGATGAGGTAATTTTCAGTGCAATTTTGGTGTGGGTGCTAATTAGCCAATGAGCTTAAATTGGTTTTGGGTGTATGGGTTGTAAGTCAATTATGGCATTAATTGTTCTCGTCCTTCTCATCTAGAGATTTAAGTTGTTCTTAATAATCGTAATCGTAATTTACTTATCAAATAAGCAACTTTGACAGAGTTGTCTTTCTTTGTTTTCACTTTGAAAAAAAAAACGTAACAGAACTTGTTACCAACGAAATTACGTCCCCACAGTAGTTGACATTGTGTGTTTTTATCTCACCTGAGCTGAAAGCTCAAGTTAAACTGTTAGGGCCGAGTCCCATTAGAAGGGGATATAATCAAGAAAAGACATAAATTGGATAGGGTCATTAAAAAATCTTCTCAAGAACCACTGGGCAGGAAAACTGACACTAATGTGGAATCATCCTTAGATAATGTAGATTTTAAATTGTTAAAATCATGACCCCCAGAAGTAAGGCACGCTAGGGAATCCAAGTTTTACATAGACATATATATGAAAAATCTTTTTAAAAAATCTTGATTCTCAAGAACCACTGGGCCAGGAAAGCTGATACTTATGTGCAATCATTCTCGGGTAATGTAGATTCTTAATTGTTAAAAGTCATGACTCCCGGGGGGTAGGGCGGGGCCACGCTAGGGAATCCAATTTTTACAAAGAAATATATAGGAAAAATCTTTAAAAATCTTCTTTTAAGAACCACTGGGCCATAGAACTGAAACTTATTTCTCAGGTAAAGTAGATTCTAAATTGTTAAAACAGGTGACCCCTGGGGGCAAGGCGGGGCCACACTAGAGAATCAAAGTTTTACATGGAAATGTAAAGGAAAAACTTTTAAAAATCTTCTAAAGAACCATTGGGCCAGAAAAGCTGACACTAGTGTGAAGGCATCATGGGGTAATGTAGGTTCTAAATTGTTTAAATCATGACCCCGGGGGTAGGGCGAGACCACACTAGGGAATCCAAGTTTTACATAGAAATATGCAAAAAAATCTTTAAAAATCTTTCTCAAGAACCACTAGGCCAGGAAAACTGACACTTATGTGGAAACATTCTCAGGCAATGTAGATTCGAAATTCTTGAAAATTACCCCCAGGGGTAGGGCGGTCCCACGCCGCTAGGGAATTCAATTTTTACATAGATATGTATAGGAAAAATCTTTAAAAATTTTCTTCTCAAGAACCATTAGGCCAGAAAAGCTGACACTTATGTGAAAGTATCCTTGGGTAGTGTAGATTCTATAGTATTCAAATCATGATGGGGGGGTGAAGGGGGGTAAGGGGCCACAAAAGGTAACAAGAGGGGCAACCTGGTAAAGGTCTGCATCACCAAAGTTACTCAGGTGAGCGATGTGGCCCATGGGACTCTTGTTGAGATGCTGTTGTTTAACTTTAGACTGCACTGTATTCAACACACATTTTTCACATTACCATCCATCATTAACTGTCATTATGAGTTATGTCCTTTTTCTATAGCCCCAAAATATTTTCTCTGTCTGAAAATTGTATATTTTTACCATATATTGTTCGTGAGCTCTGGAGATCATTCATAACAAGCTACAGTTAATTCTCGATAAACCGCCACCTTTTGTACTTTAGAAATCATGGCGGTATAACGAATTTGGCGATGAATTGAATTTCCCATCTTTTAGGAAACAAGAAGTAGAGTTATCGTTCTTAGAAATACCATTAAGCGTTTCTATTCTTAATACTAGATGCTGTCATGAGACAGTAATACCCGCACTTAGGTGTTTGCCTCTAAATGCACACTTCTTCATATTGGGCTTTACCACGGAAAAAAGTCAATATAATTCAATAATTTACATAATACATGTATTCTTCAAATTGAGCATAATATGCTCAGGTGACCATGTAGCTGCAGATCTGCAGCGTTATGGTTTTATATATTTGTCTTTGACCATAACGCTACAGATCCCCATATGCAAAAAAGGTGCAATTTACGGCGCAATATTTTTTGCGCACTCATGGGCAGAATTTCTCCATTTTCTAGCATTGGTCAATCAACTACCTTTCACTCCCTAATTTTAGACACATTCTGTAGTCAAAATGTATATTTTGTCCACCTCTCAGCCATTTATAGTCATCTCTACAGGCAATAAACTCGCTTGATATGAATTTTATGCAATCTAACAAATGATTTTAATCAAGCGAGTTTATCTCGTGTAGAGACGACTATAAAAGGATTGGAGATGGATAAAATATACAGATTAGTTAAATAATGTGCCTAAAATTAGGGGGTGAAAGGTAGTAAATTGACCGATGCTGGACAGTGGAGAAATTCTCCCCAGAAGTGCGCAAAAAAATATTGCACCGTAAATTGCACCTTTTTTGCATTACTGGATCTGTAGCTTTATGGTCAAACACTAATATATAAAACCATAACGCTATACAGATCTTCAGTTAGTGACCATGTGACCCATGGGCCTCCATCTTATAGGTATTTCATATTCTTAATTCATTACCAGTCGGAAATTAAACAACAGAATTAAATTAATGATGTAAATTAGGTTTGATAAGGGGGGGGGGGTGGCACATAATTCGAACTTTTAAATATATTTTCTCATATAGATTAACAACAAATAATATTATTTAAATTAGTGTAAAGTGTTTTTGATGAATTTTTCAAAATTTGAAAAGTTTATTTATATTTGATTAGGCAGAAACTTCTTGAAGGCTGCCATATACACAATCAATTTAGTCAACCCCGACCCCTCTCCCATCAACACACACACAAACACACCTTATTTGCCTGTTTTTGGAAATAGGCCTAGATGGCAAAGTTAAAATAAAACACCTTTTGTAAATGATAATTTTCAATTTGTTCTTGCACTATACATGCATCTGAATACCTGCATCACATTGGGCTTGCGTCACGTACCCAACTTAAGTACTAGTTTTACCACTGGCATTATCATTTTAGATTTCACTGCACGTGCAGTAGGCTACTAGTGTGCATCATTACAGTCAGTAGGAATTATTTTATTTTGTGTTTTAACTGGATTATATTTCATGAAGATAACAGTGCCTAAATAATGACAATCGGTAAGTACAAGTTTTGGTATAGATTTGGGTAAAATAGTCTGAAATGCAAACGGTTAGGTTCAGCATCGGATGACCTTTGATCCTCTAAACATACAATAGACGAATTTACATTCTGAAGAGTTATCCCCCGTTATCAACGTTACATTCAGTTACAAGATCCAGAATTTTTTTTTCTGGGAGGGAGGTGGGGGAGGGGGAGGGGGGTTCCAGACCAGAATTAGCCTGGTTCCCTGTCCCTGTTTTGCTTTATATACTCCGCGTCACTAGGGCCAGGTGGAGTACAATGGAATCCACCTGGCTCTCCTGCCTTGGCAAGGATGAGACAGGGGACCAGAATTTCCTGAGAAGCAAAAAAAAAAAAAAAAAGAAGTTATGGTTGGGTCTGTTTTCTAGGGTGGAGGGACACTTAGGGCACCCAAAATCATTTTTATTTCCTCCAGTATATATCATAGTCCTGCAAATTCCAGAGGGGGGGGGTGTTGAGGGGGGGATCTCCCAATCCACTTCCCTGTCCCTGTAATGACAAATGATCATGTGACTCCTAAATAGTAGGAAACTTTTTCCATTTCACTATATATAATTTTGTTTCTTGTGTTATTATGTTATGTAAATTTAATGGTATAAAGGTTGTGAACCCCTAGAGGCCATCCCCACTCTCCTAATGAGCTGAAATGTTCACAATATGACTGCATTAAATTGAATAAAAGTGCATCAATAATAAGATTACTTGAAATTTTATTCATGAATTTGTGTCAACTTATCTTCTTAGAATTAGGAATGAAAATCATTCAGAGACGGACCATATTAAACTATTTGTATAAACATTTTTTTAAATGTAAAAACAAGTAGTAGTTTGCATACATGAACATTGAACAGGGGTCTGGGAAGGGGTGAGGGGAAGGATCGTGTTGATATTTCTTTATATACGTCTTAATGGTTGAAAACTCCTAAAATGAATGTTGACCTCAAATCTAACTTGTCCTCATTATTTTTTAAGTGGTGGTGTCTCCATATGAGTGAAAAATACCTGAGAGGGATGTTTAACAACAAACAAAATGACATAAAAACACAATATTGATTTGCGTTAAGAAATATGCAGGGGATTTTTTCCATCATAAATCTTCTTCTCAAGAACAGCAAGGGCATTATTGTCCCCCATTTTGGGGAAAGGGAGGGGACATTAAATCTCATTTGTCTGTCAGTCTGTCCATCTTATTTACAGCTAGTATGTGCATCTGTCACAATAAATTTAATCTTGGTCATAACTTTTGAATAATAAGAGATTGTGCTTTCATATTTCACATGTACATTACCACAAAACTTTCTAAATATACTATGATTTTTTAAACGAAGTGAGACCTTAACCTTAAAGTTCTACCTACTTTCCAAAAAATAACATTTTAAATTAATCATTTTGAAAGAGAAAAGAAAGGGCATTCAAATTATACATGTTTATTACATGTGAAAAGACTTTTCTAAATATATCATGACTTTTGACTCTGTGACCTTGACCTAGAAATTTAACCTACTTTTCAAAATATTATATTATATATATATATAACTTTTGATTCAAAAGAGATAGGACTTTCATATTTGACATGTACATTACTTGCAACAAAATATTTCAGAGCATGCTATGATTTTTCCCCTTTGACCCAATTTTCAAAAATTGATATATGATAGGGGTGCATATTTGACACACAATCTGCCATAAATTATGGCATCCCATTCACTAAAACACAGAAAGCAGAGGACCACAATTCTTTGAATTTGCTTGTATAATCTTGATAGATGGAAACATCCTCATATAATGTAGATTCAAGTTTTTTATGCCACACCATGATTAGGAATACATACATGTATAGTTTTTGTCATGTCCGTCCTCCACCCTTCCATCTGTCTTTCCATCGGGCTCAAAGAAACTTTCTAGATATTTTTATCAAAGTTCATATGTTGATGCATACTGATGTAAATATCCAACTGCAGCAATATTTTTTGACTTTGACTTTTCCTTTGACTTTCACTTAACTTTTCTTTAAATTACTGTTTAGCTTTATTTTAAAGAAACCGTTCAAGTTGTGTAATGAAACTTCACATGATGATACATACTGATGTAAGCTTTACAATGCGTCACTCTTTTTTTACCTTGACCATTCCTGTGACCTTGACCTCACTTTTCTAAAATTAATGTCTAGATCAGTTTTGAATAAACAATTCAAGATATATTTATCAAACTTCATATGCTGATACATACTGCTGAGAGCTATTAATACATCAACTCATTTTGACCTTGAATTTTCCTTTGACCTTGACCTCACTTTTTAAATTATGTGTTTATCTTAGTTTTAAATAAACCATTAATTATAGTTTTATCAAACTTCATATGCTAATAGTAAATTCATACTGATGTAAGCTTTTCAACTGCAACAACATTTTGGCCCCAACCTTTCCTTTGACCTCTCTTTTTTAGAAAAGGTGTTAAGCTCAGCTTCATTAAATCATTCAAGATATTTTTATCAAACATAATATGCTGATATGTATTAGTGAAGCTACTCACCTGCATCAAAAACTTCACCTGGCACATTCCTGTGACCTTGACCTCCATCCTTTTTAATTTGTATTTCACTTAGTTTTAAAGAAATGATTTAAGACATTTTTGAAACATCATTTTACGACCCCCATTAGTCCCCCCGTGGCAAAATCAACATTCCGAAACCTTACTGCACATCTACAAGACACCACCAACCATCTCCCAAAAGATGATTAGCCTACTGTGTAAAATGTAAGAGGAGTTCAGGGAAGAGGGGGCTTTTTGCATAAAAAACGTCATTTTTCGACCCCCATTTGACCCCCCAGGGCAAAATCAAAATTCCAAAACCCTGCTGTACATCAACATGACACAACAAACCATCTCCTTAAAGATGATTAGGCTACTGTGTAAAATGTAAGAGGAGTTCAGGGAAGACGGGGCTTTTTGCATAAAAAACATCATTTTTCGACCTCCATTTGACCACCCGGGGCAAAATCAAAATTCCGAAACCTTACTGCACATCTACATGACACCACCAACCATCTCCAAAAAGATGATTAGCCTACTGTGTAAAATGTAAGAGGAGTTCAGGGAAGACGGGGCTTTTTGCATAAAAAACGTCATTTTTCGACCCCCATTTGACCCCCCGGGGCAAAATCAAAATTCCTTAACCTTACTGCACATCTACATGACACCACCAACCATCTCCCAAAAGATGATTAGCCTACTGTGTAAAATGTAAGAGGAGTTCAGGGTAGACGGGGCTTTTTGCATAAAAACCGTCATTTTTCGACCTCCATTTGACCCCCCGGGGCAAAATCAAAATTCCGAAACCTTACTGCACATCTACATGACACCACCAACCATCTCCCAAAAGATGATTAGCCTACTGTGTAAAATGTAAGAGGAGTTCAGGGAAGACGGGGCTTTTTGCATAAAAAACGTCATTTTTCGACCCCCATTTGACCCCCCGGGGCAAAATCAAAATTCCGAAACCTTACTGCACATCCACATGACACCACCAACCATCTCACCAAAGATGATTAGCCCTACTGTGTAAAATGTAAGAGGAGTTCAGGGAAGACGGGGCTTTTTGCTTAAAAAACGTCATTTTTTGACCTCCATTTGACCCCCCGGGGCAAAATCAAAATTCCGAAACCTTACTGCACATCTACATGACACCACCAACCATCTCCAAAAAGATGATTAGCCTACTGTTTAAAATGTAAGAGGAGTTCAGGGAAGACGGGGCTTTTTGCATAAAAAATGTCATTTTTCGACCTCCATTTGACCCCCAGGGGCAAAATCAAAATTCCAAAACCTTACTGCACATCTACATGACACCACCAACCATCTCCCAAAAGATGATTAGCCTACTGTGTAAAATGTAAGAGGAGTTCAGGGAAGACGGGGCTTTTTGCATAAAAAACGTCATTTTTCGACCCCCATTTGACCCCCCGGGGCAAAATCAAAATTCCGAAACCTTACTGCACATCTACATGACACCACCAACCATCTCCCAAAAGATGATTAGCCTACTGTGTAAAATGTAAGAGGAGTTCAGGGAAGAAAAGTGTGACAGACGGACGGACGGACGGACGGACATGAGTAACAACAATATACCCGAACTTTCTTTAGAAAGTGCGGGTATAATTACATGTACGTATATATAAAAACATATTTCTAAATTTGAAAATACTTCTAGTAATTTTTTTCATGTATAATTTCGCTAAAACAAAATGTGCAGTTATGAAATAAAGACAAGTACATGACTGTATTCATGTAAATCTGCACGTCTGATATTGAAAAAAACATGCTGTTTCGATCGTCGTGATATGTTGCCGATAGTACGTAAAATGAATTCTTGAATAAAGTCATTGTTTATGGCATCATTGTTAATGAAACGTTCGCAATTTTTACTATATATAATTATTTTTTAAGCAAACTTTTCATTGCTTAAAGCAGGCATCATTAAAATAATATCGTTATTGGCGAACTTGAACAACAACCGCTTTCGTGGCGAAGCCGTGACTAAATGATTTTTATTAAACAGGACATGAAATTATTATAACGGTTCATATGGAAATTATTGTTTATTTAATTCCTATTGAATTAAATAATTGCATGTACCTTGTCTGGCTTTGCATGCTTAACGACGGGATAGCGTCAACCAATTAGAGGCGCGTCACTGACCACTTGCACCTGTGGCGGTATATCGAGATAATTGACAATTAAAAATGGACGTTTGTTGTGAAAACAGGGTGGCGGATGGCGGTATGGGAATTTGGCGTTATAAAGAGAATTTCATAT
Source organism: Saccostrea cuccullata (assembly GCF_032062105.1). Lineage (NCBI taxonomy): Eukaryota > Metazoa > Mollusca > Bivalvia > Ostreida > Ostreidae > Saccostrea > Saccostrea cuccullata. The sequence continues at coordinate 84,847 of NW_026924282.1, forward strand.
AGCAGGAAAAACGTTCTTGGGGAATCATGGTGGTATTGCGAAAATGGCGATGAATCGAATGGCGATAATTCGAGAATTGACTGTATTTTAAATAGCAACTAGTTTGATGTTCAGATGTTTAACGATTCATTGACAGAGTGAAAGATATAAAGTCTCCTTGAAATAGGGAATTAAGGTAGTCCGATGCCCATGTTTTGAAAATCAGACAGTGAGTATTTGAAAATATAATCGCAAAAATGTATTTTTAAATGCTCAAAGTAATGTGTATTTACCCATGGTGTTTCTTAAAACATCGTCATTAATGTCAATCATATTCAATAAGGAAAATCTAAAAATCTTCCATATTTTTTCAGGAAATTAAAATAAATCTACATACTTCATATTTTCTAATTGAAAATCTATAAACAAATACATTTTAGAAGTAAAAGTCATAGGTATCAAGACTTAATTAGAAAATTGCTGATTTTCCTACTTATTCAGACTGATGTTTCTCCTTCGATCATTTTATAATGCGTAGTGCATGAAGTGTTTCCTAACATCAAAACACCTCAAATAACTTCTAATTTCAAATCATGTAAATAAAGATTGATATTTAAGGCTAGATAAGTAGAACCTCGATTTTTTTACTATATAAATTTTACTTAATGGTAGAAATATGGATAGAGATGAACAATACTTTTAAAGGGAAAAAAAACTTTTAACTTAAAGTATTCATATGAAGTTGAAAATGGTAAACATACACATATTCAAAAAATATCATAAACTGCATATGTGAATTTTTATGTCTGATATACAAAAGTATGTGAGAACTGCATGACATATCATCTGATCATAAATTCTAGGATAAAGAGGAGTAACAAACATTTTTTTTATCAGAAGGCTCTGCTGAAAACAACATGGATGATATAAGCAGCCGACACTATCAAACTGCAAACCATCCTATAGGTATATGTAAATGAATAGAGGAAATTCGGAAGAACTTTTTCATATACAGATAGAATTAATTTTTGTCTCTTTGTGTTTAAAAAAGACACATAGACACATAGTTCTCACAAATCACTTGGTATTGATAAGTAAAAATTATTTTTTTTTATACATGTAAATCTTTACATGCATAATATCTAATTACAAGTGATGGATTGGAATATGGTACACCTGCATTTTCCCTCTACAATTCGTCGCCCGCGTGAAGCAGTGGTTAGATCGTCTGCTCTTGAATCGCGAAGTAAGGGGTTGATCCTTACGTCGCGGGTTCGAGTCCCACTGAGGGAAGTGGAGACCGGTCCTTTGAATGAGACCGTATAAACCGAGGTCCCATGTCGCAGTAGGTGCTGGCACGAAAAAGATCCCTCCCTGCTCAATGGCCCTGAGTCCCGAGGGCAAAATTTGCAGCAAGTGGTGGCGTCTCCATATTAGTGAAAAATTCTCGAGAGAGACGTTAAACAATATACAATCAATCATTTAATCCCTCTAGAATTCAAAACATGCTATAACAGCATTTTACAAACATGCCTTTAAATATTTAGCCATTTTGTGCTACAGGTAATCGAAAAAATAAATGAAATTCAACTAAAAAGTGTTCTCATTTACTTAATCAACATATACAGGTTAATCTTGACTGACACAAGAAAGTCCCATGTTTACAAAATCGAGATCAAGGTGACAATTGAAAGTGAAGTAGCACTTGACAGAATGAGATATGTACTGCACACCTACTTTCACTTTTCAAGTAAATAAACGTTTGTTTTTCAACTTTTAAAACTTCATGAATCGTAAAATATAAAGGTTTTACCTTTTTTCATGTTGATAATTTCTCTCGATTCCCAACTCTCGCATGTTGATCTCTTCTAGTTCTCGCGAGAAATGCTGTTCGGACATTTACGGATTTTGTTCATATTTCATTGCGTTTATCTCCGAATTGTTCCGATTTATGCTAACAAGGTTAGGAAGTGCGTTGGTGCGTTTCAAAATCCAATAAACAATGAAATCAGTGACGACAGCTCAGTAACCGCGGACAGAAGCAATACGACAAATACGTCTTTTCTCAGTAACATCCTTAACATAGCAAACAAAGTTCTGTGTTAGAAAAATTAAATGAACTGGACAAAAATAAGTTGGAGTTGGACAAAATTGACAGTAATATTTCAAAAATAGACGGCAGGGTGATATCTCTTGAAAAAGTTTCTTGTGAATAGGCGATTCTCTTAACTTCATTATGTCTCAGCAGATCGAAGAGCACAACAAAGTAAGAAAAACTGTAGATATTGAAAAATGTGGCATAGAAATGTAAATACATGAGTGAATAATTGAATGCATGAGCCAGAATCTAGATAACTTAAGGCGGGACCGTGACGAGTTTGGTGATCAAGTTAGGCGAAAATGTTGAAAATGGTAGATACGTTGATGAAAATAGGAAAAATAGATGATGTAAACTGTGCTCTTTGATTGTTGTCGAAGACGAATTTCATTTTTACTACAATGTCGTTTTTATCATGATCTTAAATTGAAATATTTGAAAAAGTATTATTGTAAGAAATCCAGTGTTTATGAATTAATTGAAGTTCTAAGTTTACAAAATATTAAGAACTTTGTAATCTTGGAAAATATTTTGTCGAACTTCAATTAGAAGAATGAATCACTTGTATTTTTTAAGCGTTTCAAATTACAGATGCCTGTTAAAGCATGTCCTACATACATGTAGTTTACTTGCTATTTTTTGAGTATGCTCATTCTCATATTATTATTCATTACTGTAAAAATGTTAAGTTATTGTTATATGTAATGTGATGTGTCGTATGACACAAAGAAATAAAGAACTTGAACTCAACTGGTAATTGAATGGGATTCTAATTATTGAGTGAAAATGCATTAATTCTTTGAATTCCTTCGCTACTCTTGGGTTTCTAGCAGATAAACTAAGTGCAATATGATGATAATTTAATTTTTTTAATCATAAAATGAAAATAATCGAATTCTTTGAAAATGTCTTTTCTATATTTTAGAAGACAAAGTAAATGCATCATTATAATGAAAAAAACCCGCCCCCTTTCAAAAAATTAAAAATTCTGGATTCTATATCACGATTTTTAGCTCACCTCAACGAAGCCCTTGGCGTCGGCGTAGGTGTCCGCGTCCCGGGTTAAAGTTAAGTTTTTTGGAGCAGTTTTCTGTTTAAGTACTTCTATGTCCTACATTGATTAGAAATTCATGGAAAATGTTTCTTGTGAGTTTCATTGTACCAGTGAAAGTTTCAGATGCTGCAATTTCGGCAAAGGAATGACCAGGTTAATGTTTTTGGAGAAGGTTGAGATTTTTGGTGCAGTTTTTTGTGTAGGTCTCATTTCTGAGTAACATTTAGTCCTATGTTGACCAAACTTGCATAGATGGTACATTTAAAAATGCACACTACCAGGCTTGCTTCGGATGCTGAATCTGACCTACATTTTCCGCATGAGTGAATAGGTTTATGTTCTCGGTGCAGGTCTCATTTCATAAGTAACTATGAGCAATATAGCGACCACACTTGCATGGATGATACATCTAACGATGCACACTACCAGGCTTGCTTCGGATGCTGAATCTGACCTGCATTTTCCGGATGAGTGAACAGGTTAATGTTTTTGGTACAGATCTCATTTCCAAGTAACTATGAGCCCTATAATGACCAAACATGCATGAATGATACATTTAAGGATGCATACTACCAGGCTTGCTTCGGATGCTGAATCTGACCCACATATACATTTTCCGGTTAAGTGAACAGGTTTAATTTTTTGGTGCAGGTTTCATTTCCAAGGTACAATGAACCCTATAATGACTAAACGTGCATGGATGATACATCTTAGGATGCATACTACCAGACTTGCTTCGGATGCTGAATTTGACCCACATTTTCTGGACGAGTGAAAAGGTTAAAGTTTTTGGTGCAGGATTCATTTCCAAGTTTCTTTGAGCCCTATAAAGACTTAACTTGCATGGATGGTACATCTAAGGGTGCATTCTACTAGGCTGGGTTCGGATGCTGAATCTGGCCTATATTTTCTGGATTAGTGAAAAGGATAGATTTTATGGAAGTTTCATTTCCAAGTAACTTTGAGCTCTATGTTGATCAAACTTGCATGGATGATACATCTTAGGATGCACAATAATGGACTTGCTTCAGATGCTGAATTCGACATATATTATACAGATAATGGACCTCGTAAAAGTTATGAATGCAGGTCTATTACCAAGAAAATATAAGGCTTATAAAAACCAAACTTGCACAAATGATGCATCAAGGGATGAAAACTCTCAAACTTGCTTCAGATGCTGGATTTTAATTACATTTTCATGATGAAGAACTAGTTTGTAGTTTTTATAAAGGTCTTTTCCAAAGTATCAAATCAAAATTGCATAGATTTTACATTTTTGGATGTACACTTTTTGTTGGTTAATTGTGTGACTTTGCCTTACTTAAAGACAACATTCTTTGAGGTGAGCTCTGTAATCTCTGATTACCTATGTTTGTTGAAATTCTAAAACTATTTTTTTATTGCTCTGTATACCGCCAACCATCTACCCCCTCTTGCTGGGAAAAGGATTTTGCAAGGGAGATAAATATCGCCTCCTGCTATGACGACTGTGGAATTATTATTACAGGTGACTTTAATGTTGACTTACTCAAATACTCCCCGCTATAATGGACTTTGCTTGAAAAACTTTGGCGCCGCGAAACCTTTGACAAAACTTTGACACATTGATTTACTATAGTTAACTATAGTTAACTGTAGTAAACTAAACTATAGTTTGCTATAGTTTTTTTGTTAGATTGGCTATGTGGAACATTAAAAATATTTTAAAAAATGACATATGATTATGAAGAATGTCTTCCTTAGAAAGGAACGTATGAATATAAGTAGGATTACCACTTGTAAAATTAAATCCAAGTTCTTCTAAAAGACAATTTATATAATGAGCCTTTCAAATGAAGACAATGTTGTTACCTGCTTTTCGGCAGGGACCAGTACGTACTGATCATGTAATCTATCTAATTCTCCTTTCACTCCTGGATTATTGAACACAGAAGGATAGATGTTTTCATAATGCCCCTTATTCTTTTAAGGTAGAGACCGATAGCAATCACGTGATAGAAAGAATTCGCATATTTGCACGTGCTTTTTTTCCGGATTCCGGAACGCCGTCAAATAAAAGTCTCCATTTACACATTATTGTCTATGCTACAAGATGGCCGACGAAGCAATCGAAAAATATCCTCTATTTCAAAGACAAATTTGCCCTACATATTAAATCTTTACAGTTCTCGAAATTGAAGCATCTTCATGAGAATCAAAATAGAAGTGAGACTGAAACCGACCAAGAACATAATTTTGATGAAACTACTCCTTGTCCAGTGCCCACTGCAGTACCACGTGGTATCGATCTGTGCTTGATGTTTTCTGTTTAGACATTTTAAAGACCATGACCCTACAGATGTTAATTGGTATGACGGAAGAAGAAAAATTTTTGCAGAACAGATTTTTTGTATGCTGTGTCCGTGTCAGGTACATAAGGTGAATATTTACGACTTAGTATATCGATCATGACTAGGCCTATGGTGCTTGTTTGTTTACGCACAGGTCTGGTACAACCAGTATATTTAGCTTCAATTACCAATAACCTTCATAGATTTTTTTACCTTCCTGAAGTAGTTTTATTTAGCTAAAAATTAAACTTATTTCATGACCAGACTGTAACTTCTACATGTAGAATAGAAGAATAAAACCAGACATCTCAGAACATGATAAAGGCCGGATTGGTAAAAAATGTAAAGTAATCATACTTATCTGTGCCTAACACACGAGGTGGTGTTTAGTTACTCAGATCAAAAAATGGAAAAACATATTTTGCTTAAATTGTTCAAATGCAGAAATGTGTAAACTTTCTCTGCTTTGGATGACAGGTGCTTTTTAATTATTATAACCCCTTTTATAAATGATAGTGGACATTTACTTGCGAAACTTTTGTCTTTTTGAAATAAAATGCAAATTGTAAAAAGTTGCATTGAAAAAAAAGAAACAGCTTTAGGATCAAGTGACAAAAAATAAGGTCAGTCTTGTAGCAGGAAACAAGACTTTTTTTTTTAGCCTTATGTAATAATTATGTACATGTAATAAATTTATGTATGTATTTTTTTAATGCTCAAAAGGGCCCTGATTATAAATAGATATCATATTCATAGATTATAAAAGAAATATTTAATACTACAGGTGAAGCAAGCTATGGACTAGACAGTGTATTCAGCTTTCTCTGCTGAAATAATGTGACCAAATCAAGTGTCACCTGGAAAGAGGAATGTCAATGGTGCTTTTTACATCACCTCCAAAATAGCCATTGGTTTGTATTTTTTCCTTTCAATTTACACTTGCACAGGTATAAGGGAAAATCTAGAATTTTTTTCAAGGGGGTGGTAAAAAGGAGGTGTTTTATAATACATGTATTAAAAATTTGAATTTATGATTTTTAGTCCTTGTATTTTTAATGTAAACACCATAATGTACATACAGTATTATTGTATACATATAGAAGCATTTTCTTAAGTCAGTAATTTCTCAAAGATCATATTAATATTTCAGGAAAGTTCAAGCCAGATCTGCTACAGCAAATTGAACATAAAGTGGCATACTTTTGTGTCAGGAAATGAGGAACATGTATGGCTGGACTGAGAATCTAACTGGAGATCCCTGCATCACTACTTACATGTAGGTGCTCTATTGACTTAAATACATGTATGGTTAAATGCTAAACATATAAAAAGGCATGTTGTAAATTGAATTCAAAACTGAATTACCAAAAAAATTGTAAAATGTAAAGATGTTTTCTAACTTGAATGAAATTGTTTGAACTAAAGCATCAAAGAATTGGTAATATGATAATATGAAGAAGTCAGTATTGTTAAAAAACTTGTAAGTGACATGGTTTTTTAACAATATTGACCTCTTCACATTATCATAGCTAAATTTGCAAAATAAATCAAAATTGTTAATAAGGCCACACCAATTTAATTTCTTCTTCGTCGGACATTTGATGAAAAAAGTACAAACGGGCTAGCGGTCAAATAATAATATTATTACTTTATTGTAGGCAAAATTTTTAGGCGGGGCATGAAAAAATTGGAGCGGAGAATTATATTTTTTCTGATTTGCAGAGTAAGTAGATTAAAAGTAGGATATTAAATAGAGCGGAAATGGAACAGAAAACGGCACAGAATTCCCATGGTGTGGGGATTTTAAATTAATATTATTTTATGGTTTTGTTTAAATACAAGCGCGCGGGTCCGACGAACAAAAATTTTTATTGGTATGGCCTAAATTTCACAATATGTTTTAATTAGATCAAGCTATTTTCTTTATTTTATTTTCATCATGTTACAGATCCCATGGAAATATAGGATCCTTGGCTAATCAAGTGTCATCTGCAGTGTTACAAAAGAATATTGGATATCAATAAGGTATATAGGGACAAAACTGAATTTAAAAAATGGAATAAGATGTAAAAAGAAAGTATTTTAATTCCTCATATAACCCCATGGTCTTGGCCTTAGAGTGTGGCCTACATTTAGAAACTAAAATATTTGATCTTTATCCTTATATACCAGTTCGTTTAATTAAGACAATTCATTAATCCAGATAATTTCCTTAAGAGCAAAAGTGCCCAGATTAATGAGACCAGCTTAATTTGCATTTAATTTAAAAAATTCATGACATTATATAAAAAAGGTATCTCAGAAGTGTCTTATTTTCATATAGACATAGTCATACTATGTTTGCAGTGTAAGAAAGAAGTAAAACATGTATTTTAATTCTTATTGTATTAAAATATTTTGTTCTGTTCAGAAAAAGAACTACCAGAAGGAGACGGTAAAGAGGAACAGACATATCACACCATAAGACGTGCTTCAAAATCTGAATATACAGAATGATCTTTGCTAACTGCAGATCACCTTGTGAAAGAACACCTTTGTTGTATTGACATAAAAACAACGGAATTGTCAGGATCCATGAACATGACGCACCTGGCTGCATACGATGGCAATTAAAAATACATACATGTTTACACTGATCTTTGTTAGCCAATAAGACAAAAAGCAAAATAGCAAGTTTATCCTATTACCGTACATGTACTGAATGTATTCACTTTATTTTGTTGAACTACATCATGAGTTTAAAAATTGTACAGTATCATATACAGTTTATGGTGGGAATCCTCCAACTTTTATGAATCTGTTTGCAAAATCTATATTTTAAGGTTACAAAATATTACCTCTAATTCATTGTATGCTTTTTTTTGTAAATTATTACACTATTTTTGTATGTATGTAATGATAAACAAATCACCCTATTTTCCCACACTTTTTACCATGTGATGCTTTAGTGTATTAATATCTGACAACTGATGACCAGGCAGTCTTCATTTAACAGTGTAATACAATACACATTTTTATCTGAATATTTTTAAAACAAGGATAACATGCTGTGGATTGTTTCTGCGTTCAAAACTTCTTAATCACTTGGTTTTCTTATTTATGTTGTACATGTATTTGGAATAAAAATGGAATTGTTAAAAGTGAAATTAATCATTCTATTGTTGTCAAAGGAAGATAATAAAACCAGTTTATTTATGAACAGAATTGGTCAAAACATATTGTCATTGATAATTCATCCAAGAATCATATGTATAATAAATCTACAAAGTCAATTTGAACGATATCAAGGAAAGTTCTTATCTTTTTTAATATAAGTGCAAAAAGGTCAAGCAGGGCAGCATGTGTCCAAGTGTACATGTATGAATTGTTTTCTGTGATATAGAATGTAATTTAGAAGAATATTACTTGGAATTTTACTCATTTTCTTTGAAATATTTTGATTAATTCTATCTATCAAAGTCAATTTGAACGATATAAGGAAAAATTCTTATCTTTTTTAATATAAGTGCAAAAAGGTCAACCAGGGCAACATGTGTCTAGGTGTACATATGTATAAATTGATTTTGTGATACGAAATGTAATTTAGAAGAATATTACAAAGAATTTACTCATTTTCTGTGAAATATTTTGATAAATTCTTGATAATACCTCTTAGTCACCATATTCTTCAAAAGTGCATCCTTCTAAAGGAAGGGGGTAGGGTAGGGTGTAAGATAATAAAATTGTTCCAGGTTGAATTTAAACCCCATTATGTAGTATGATTTTTTTCTAAAATTTAAGACACTTATAGACTAACTATAATATGCAATAAAAAAAGAAATTTGATGGGTAATTTTTTCACAGTGGAAGCAGAAGTGTGAGACTTTGTGCAATGAATAGGCAATATTTTAACCTAATTTGACCATGCATCTTGGTAAATGTAATTCTGTTTTTCGCTTACAATGCATGATAAATTTAAGATTGATGTCAAATATTAATTCATACAGACAGATGTTTGAATTCATATAAGACAAATGATAATTGATATAGCAATAAAAAATTTACAGCCCTTTTCATATCATATTCTTATATTATTTTACCCTGCTATTTCAGCTCTTCGGTGGTTGATGAAGGCTATATTAAAATTGTCAAATTTCTCTAAAACTAGCGCGATGACCTGCCTTGAATTTTTGATATGATTTAGAACAAGGACTCAACACAAACATATAAAAAATTCAGAAAAATTCAATGGGTAGTTTTTTTGTTGACAAGCTATCAATCTCTACCTTAATACGTAACTTTAACATGGATCTGATACATTTAATCCATTCTGACAAGCTGTCAACGTCTTCTTTTTCATGTAAGATATGGGGCCATGAAAATATCGATATTACTGATCGTGTTCATTTAAAGTTCTTAAAATCTATATTTAATTTAAAAAGTTCTACACCAAATTACTTGATTTGTGGAGAAACATGAAGATTCCCCTTGTACTTCTATATTTTTTACAAATATGATTACATACTGTTTATTAATAAATAGTTATAATGGGGAAGTATCCCTCTTTCAAAATATCAGGATTTCAGGTGTTTGGGCAGGCCGCTTTTAGATATAAAGTGAAAATGCATTATTTATATATATTTAAAAAATCTTTCAGCTTCCTTTTATTTTATTTTATTCTTCAATCATTTATCTATCAACATTTATAGAGTTATACTGATATGACCGTTTACCATTGACCGTTAACGTCCATGGTTCTCTTGTTATATATATAGAATATAAAATAATGACAATATTTATTATTTGGTGTGTTTTGTTTCTTCTCAAATTTGGACAAGCCATCAAAAGAGCCTATAATAAACATTTTTAATTGTAGACTATGGAATCCTGAACAACAAAGGGAATAGGATGACACAAATTTCAAGAATTCCATCGTCTGCGCCCAAGGACATAAACACATTAATCGGTAAATTAAAACATTTTTTTCAATTCATTTAAATATTACCCACAGAGGAGTCTTTGAAAATGGTAAGCTAGGATTATCAAATAATATTTAGCCTTTTCTAATGTTATCTATTTTTATTCTTTATATTAAGATCTAAATCATTCTGTGATGTATTACATTGCTTATCCTGGGCCTCTTTCAAAAATTCTCACATTGGTTGTTTGCATTCAAAAAGATTCCAGTAGGTCTCTATTGACCTTCAGCTAATTTAGGGGGATGCAGGTATAACTTGATTTTTATACAATAATACATTGCTGTTTTTTTCTGTTTGTTTGTGGTATCCTTTATCTCAAGCCTGCTAGATATATTGTATCGACTTAAAAATGGAAATTACCATTTTTAAAATCGACAAAACACCGTCGATACATCTAAATGTCGAGTTGAAGGCCACAGCAAGTACCTTCTTCTTTCCACGCATAAGGTTTTGTACAAATTCTGCTTCATATGAATACAAAAATAGGTCTGTTAATAAGGGGCCGCAATTGGTACCCATGGGAACTCCAATAGATTGTTGGAAGACCTGGTCTCCAAAAACAGTATACATATCCTCAATCATAAACTCAAGCATCTTTTTTATGTCAACTTCAGAGTACTTGTGTGTACATTCAGAATGTTTTTAACAAAATGATTTTTCATATGACCAAGGTTATTAAAGAATGATTGCATTTAGTGTACAAAAAAAGGCCCCGGGTAATCTGGGCAAAAAAAAGTATAAAAAGTAGCCTAATGAGATTAATTTAACAATTCTTCTACGTCTAAATCGCACAGAAATTAGAAGTAAGTAAAAATAAAGAACGAGGCTGTATTTTGTAAGAGGGGTTAATGTAAATCAGGAATCTCTATTGATGTTCATTTTTTTTTATTTTAAAGTTGGAATTCATGGTGAGTGCATTGTTGCCCAAATTTCTCAAAAGGTTAGAAGGTGTAGAACTGTTGGAAATTCAACATATTTAAGGGAGACTTTTGGGCAAGCCTGCGCTTTGGGTAAACTTTTTGAAAAAAGGTGCAAAACGCCGACCGTTTTTTCCACTATTTACGGGTATTTACATGTCATTGACCTCATTGTGACCTGTTTAGTATTCCACTCAAGTAACATTCTGAATACAAAAAAAATCAATGAATTCGTGGCTGTAGCTCCGATCAACAATCCGTCGAAAAGTGTCCAAGTTACACAGTTATACTTAGTATGTAGATTTTCAATTAATCAACATCGAATGATTTTTGTCGGTCAAGTATTTTTAATGACATATTAAATTGGACGAAATGAATTGTTATTTCTTTTAGCCATTGGAGGCTCAAAGAGTTTCAAAGTGTTTTTGTCTGTAAAAATATAGGCACAAAGGATAGGAAACCAAATATTATTTAACACTGGAATATGCTTACCTGTACCCCCCCCCCCCCCAAAAAAAAAAACATAAAAAAAATTAACACATGCAAAAAATAAAATTGTTTTAGTAATAAAACATCACCACAAGCAGCATCGCAAAAATAAACAAATTATTCCGTACACCATTATATGTTCTAAGTATCTACTGTATTTTTATAAGAGAGAAAGAGAGAGAGAAAGAGAAAGAGAGAGTTTGATATTTAAAAAAGTGAAGAAAAGTAATAAAATCACATTAGTTAAAATTGATAAAAAAAACTGTCTCGACTACTCAAAGTATAAAATAAAATATGAATAATATGCTCAACAATGCTCTTTTTTACCCCAACCCCTCCTTATGACAAAGTCTATTTCTTTTGCCCGGTTATAAAAAGAAGACTTATTTTAAACATTTTTTTCCTAATGTGAATCAGTATGCATCCATTTAAAAATTAAAAAGAAAACAGCAAAAAAGTTTAGCGCTCAAGATCCGTACATACGGTTCAGTTTTTGCCATATTTGGACAGATTTTTATGAAACTTGCTAAATTCATTAAATATTCATTATAGAAAATGGAAATATACTGGCAAGAAAAAAATAATTTTGATTGCAGGTGCAATAACAGTATTTCACTAGAGTCCACGTCAAATCAAACGGGTAAAATTGGCTACAATTCTAAGTAAAAATACATTAATTTCTTAGCTATTCAGAAATTACTGTGTTATCCTCATTGTTCGTGGCTTTCGTGGGTAACCCTGACCCACGAATTTACATCCCCACGAACGTATATACAAACATTTGTATTTATTATTTGTTAAAAGTTACGATAACACAGACTATTTTATATCATAAAATAACCTTTACATTTATGGCCGTGTGATCACGCATAAAAAATAATACCTGTATGTGTTTATCGACACAAAATTAAAAAAAATAAAAAAAATATTGAGTTTCAAAGACATCGATAATTCTATGCAATAAGAAATAAAACGATAAATACAGCTGTTTAATTTAAGCAGTGTTTACATTATATATAGCCAAACACGCTCAAATGCCCCTTTGATGAGGTCAATTTTCAGTGCAATTTTGGTGTGGGTGCTAATTAGCCAATTAGCTTAAATTGGTTTTGGGTGTATGCGTTTTAAGTCAATTATGGCATTAATGGTTCTCGTCCTTCTCATCTAGAGATTTTAAAAGTTGTTCTTAATAATCGTAATTTACTTATTAAATAAACAACTTTGACGGAGTTGTCTTTCTTTGTTTTCACTTTGGAAAAAAAAACGTAACAGAACTTGTTACCAACAAAATTACTTCCCCACGAAGCAGGAAATTTTTGGTTACCCACGAACATTGACCCCCACCAATAAAAATAATTCCACAGTATTTGCATACATTTCTTAAAACAGCCAGTAAATACATTTGTTTTATTGTTAAAAATGTGTTCCTATACGAAAAAAAGTCTAACATTTTTAATGTTTTACTGAGCGGGCATAAAATAATCGATGTTGGACCACTGAGTGAGATGTTGGACCTGTCGATGAGATGTTGGACCGCTTACATCAGAGCTTATTCTCATTTTTATTCTTTGGTGTTCAACAGAGAATTACTTGATGTTACACCACGGAAGATAGTACAAAATACATGTATCTCAAAATAAAATAAAAGATATAACAAAACATTCATTGACTGAGTTCTCGGGCAAAATGCGTATTGTCGACCCTCGAACCAAACTGTCTGCATTCGCCTTAACGGCCTCAGGAAGACAGTTTGGTTCTACGGTCCGACAAAACGCATGTTGCCCTCGAACTCAGTCAATAAATGTATAGTATTTACTAAATGTTTTAGGAAATACAAGGAATTCCTGATTTCGCATATTTACTGCAAAATAATGTATTATGGTATTTCAAATTCATTTTGGTTCTTTGGGATATAAAAAATTTAAAAGTAACATGTGGTTTTGAAGAATTTCTTTCTTTATAGAAAGGGGACTGTGAGTATTAGTTGGATGACCACTTGTATAATTAAATCCAAGTTCTTCTAAAACTCATTTCAATTTCTTTTTGCATTTATGAAAGAAGTATTAAAAATGAAGTTTAATGTTTGACTTCTGTACTTACAATTAAAAACTTTGCTTTATGAGGCCTTATATGTAATTATTATACTTCTGTTAAAATGTTTCCTAAATAAAGTTGAGATTGTAAAATAACTATTTTTCATAGTCTGAAAATTTCCACGCATAGAAAAGTCCACCCTGGGGTATAGATTTTTGCTACCAACCCTTCTAAAAATTTTCATTCAATTTTGCCGCTAATTTTGATTTCCAGCAATACACCTATAGTCTGATGATATCATAATGACTTCCGTTGCATTGTGGAGTAGCATTGTGTCATCAGGATTTCAGCTCATTCTTGCAGTATTACCTTGCTCCAAAGAAATTCAACCCTCAGAAATATAATAAAACCCTTATCCACTGGTTGTTAGTGGGATAGCTCTTTCATCGAAAAAGGCCAGGTCTCGGGGAATAGTTCCCTGACGCGGATTTGATAAAAGAGCTATCCCACTCACAACCAGTGGATAAATGTATACTGTAATACATCGGCCTAAACCATTGTTTGAAGAGACGTTCATGTAAGTGCTATCGTTTCGATGAAGCAATGAGATATTTTTTTTCTCCTGATATACATATACATCGTTTTAGATAACAAAGTGGGGTTATAAAAGTAGTACTATGTAGTCAGAGCTTACAATTTTTTAAGAACATAAAACAACAAAAAATAAAGAAATGTTGAAAATTTTAACTTGATACGATCATTATTTCCCAAATTATCACAAAATAAAAACAACATTATATCATCACCCGGCGCCGTCGCCGTTTAGTTTTATGACGCCCGATAACGTCATTGTTTTTCAATGTCTGCTTCTTTTACCTAATACACTTATTTTGATGAGATTCCATTGAACTGAGTAAGGACTTTAGTCCGTCTTGTTTATATGACTTTACAATGTCATGAACAGCGGATTTCAATGCATATGCTATTGCAAATGGATTTATACAATTGCAGAGACTCTAGCTTGATTGTGCCGGCAAATTTTGGTTTTTGGAGTTCAATATCTACAACACATGATCAACGTCATTTTTTGACGTGATTTACTTTTCACACCTTTACTATAAATCGACATTAACTGTGCATTCCTTTTCTTTCTCTGAATCTATTTTGGCATTAAAAACAAGTAATCTGGATGCATATTATTCCTCTGTAGCTAGTTTAAACATTTCCTAGGTGTATACCAGTTTTTCCAGGGGCAAAACTTTATAGAAAGTTAGAAAAGAAAACCCCTCCCCCTTTTGACATCATTCTCAGGGCAATATTTGTTTGGATACTCCATGTAAAGCTTACGATAAAATTTCATGGAACTTACAGAATGAGGTAAAAATTTAATATTTTATGAAACAATAGTCTCCCAGCACATACCTGAATTAACGGGATTTTTGGATGTCAAATGTTCATGCCATAATAGTTTTTCTTAGTTACACTTAGGTCGAAAAAATGTCGTTTACGAGGTTGCGCCGCATGGACATACGATTGCTTACAAAAACATTACTAATTTATTAAAAAATAACATTTATGATTTGTTATATATTCTATTGATAGAAAAGATGATGACAACTAGATATTTTAAAAATCATCCATGTACCTAAAGCAGTTTTAATTTTATGGCGCTAGTCCACGAACTTTTTGATAGCCCATCGTACATGTGTTTTTAGCTAGGGAATCTATCTGAAAATATTGTATTCATCGATAATACAACAATGAAAAAACACAAATCGCGTTGAAGTATGGCTCTTCGCGACCTAGAATTCCCGTTAATGTAACCAATGAATTGTTTTGAATTGTGAGCGTGGAAAAATGAAAATTATGATAAATAATGCCTATTTGTTCGTGCCCGCTTTAACTAATATTTCTAATTAGTATATTCGCTCTACAAACATTTAAAATATATTCACCATGTTAAGGCTTCGAAAATTTAATAAGTAATATAAAATCACATTATATATAATGAATTTTCTGTAAATTTTTGCAGGTATATCAGTAACGGACGATAAAAAGGAAGACCAAGCTATGGCTACACTAGGTAGGGTAATTCAAATGGATCTCTTGCCATATAAAAAGCAGGAAAGTTTAATTTATTAAAATATGTTTCTTTTGAATAGGAATAGATGTGGTAAAATAGAAAAGTCAGGTATATACATGTACATGTACTTATTATCTGAAAATGCTTTTTGAGAATTTTACCACTGTTACATTCAAAGCCTATTCTTACACTGCAGAAGCGTATTAGTGCCACTTGATTATTTTTGTATTATTTTTCATTTCCAAACTTTTATTCGTATTTTTAGCTCACCTCAACGAAGTTGGGGGAGCTTATGTAATACCCACGGCGTCAACGTCCCAGGTTAAGGTTAAGTTTTTTGGAGCAGGTTTCTTTTTAAGTACGTCGATGTCCTTTATTGATTAGACATGCATGGAAGATGCTTCTAGAGTATTTCATTGTACCAGTCAAAGTTTCAGTTGCTGCAATTTCGGGGAAGGAATGACCAGGTAAATGTTTTTGGAGCAGGTAAACATTTTTGGTGGTTTTTGGTGTAGGTCTCATTTCCATTGACCAAACTTGCATGGATGATACATCTAAGGATGAAACTACCAGGCTTGCTTCAGATGCTGAATCTGACCAACATTTACCGGTTTAGTGACCAGATTAAAGCTTTTGGTGCAGGTTTCTTTTCCAAGATAATATTAGACCTATAATGACCAAACTTGCATGGATGGTACATCTTGGTATGCATACTACCAAACTTGCTTCGGATGCTGAATCTGAACTACATTTTTCAGATGAGTGAACAGGTTAAAGATTTTGTTGAAGGAATTCTTTCCAAGTAACTATGAGCTCTTTAATGACCAAACTTGCATGGATGATACATCTAAGGATGCATTCTACCAGGCTGGCTTCGGATGCTGAATCTGACCTACATTTTCTGGATGAGTAAAAAGGATAAATTTTTATGCAGTTTTCATTTCAAAGTAACTATGAGCCTTATGTTGTGCAAACCTGCATGAATGATATATCTTAGGATGCACACTAATGGATTTGCTTCGGATGCTGAATTCGACATTACATTTTCCAGATAAGGGACCGGGTAAAAGTTATCGGGGCTGTTTATCACCAAGAAAATATAAGGCTTATTTAAACCAAACTTGCACAAATGATGCATCAAGGGATGAAAACTCTCAAACTTGCTTCAGATGCTGAATTTTAAGTACATTTTCGTGATCATGACGTGATGAGATTTGAAGAAATAGTTTGAAGTTTTAATATAGGTCTATTCCAAAGTTTCAGATCAAAATTGCATAAATTTTGCATTTTTAGATTTACACTCTTTGTTGGATAATTTGTGACTTTGCTTTACTTAAAGACAACATTCGTTGAGGTGAGCTCTGTAATCTCTGATCACCTATGTTTTCTCTACTGGTCAGATAGCAGATGAGCTTATGCGATAGAAAGGTGTCCGTCATCCGTCCGTCCGTCCTTGTCCGTCTGGCTGGCTGTCTAGCTGTCCATTCGTCTGTAAACAATTTTTAGCTCTACTGGTCTCTTCTACTTGTCAGAGACCAGAAGAGCTTATGGTATAGTAATATTAATGCGTTCGGCGTCCGTCCGTCTGTCTCTCTGTTTGTCTGTCTGTAAACACTTTTTCAAAATGCTACTCCTCCTCCTGCTTTGGTCTGATTTCAATTTAACTTGGCACACAAGTAGACTACACTTAGATACAGAATTCTGTTTATCTGTTCTTGATTTCGATGAACGGTGTTGCCGTGGATATAAAAAATAGAAATTTAAGTGAAATAATTTTAAAATGCTCCTCCTCCTACAGTTCTGGTTCGATTTCAGTATAACTTAGAACACATCTGATTTCAATATAACTTATCACACCAGTAGACTACACCAAGATACATTAATCTGTTTTTCGGTTTTTGATCTCGAAGAACGGTTTTGTCTTGGTTACTAAAAATATGAATTTCTGTGAAATACTTTCAAAATGCTACTTATACAGTTTAAGTCTGATTGTAATATGATATAGCATGCAGTTAGACTACACCGAGATGCACAATTATCAGTGTTATGTTTTTGATTTTTATGATTTATGGTGTCTAAAATTAAAAATTTTGTAAAATTTTATTTTTAGCTACTCCTACAGTTGTAGTTTTATTGCAATCTTGCCACAAAAAGAAACTTAATCAAGGATAATTATTCTGTTAATTGTTTTTTTTTAAATTTTGATGTCCTAACTACTACTTTTCTCTTCCTTTATTTTAAGTTCAAACTTCTTATTCAAAATGCTATTCATCATCAGTTTTGGTCTGATTTCAGTATAACGTAGCACACAAGTGTAATACTCTAAGATATACAATTCTTTACATCGGTTTTTTTTTTCAATGTACGGTATTGCCCATGGTTACAAAAAAAAAAAAAATGGAAATTTATTTGAAATACTTTCAAAATGTTACTCCACCTACAGTTTTGATCTGATTTCAATATAACTTCGAAAACAAATAGAATACACTAAGATCCACATATCTCTTTATTTTTTTTTTTTTTTTTTTTTGATTTCGATGAACGGGTTGCCTTGGTTACTAAAAATAGAAACTTCTGTGAAATACTTACACTTTTGGTCTGATTTTAATCATAGGCGTTTGGTTACAGGATGGTGAATTTCATGTATTATGTGTTTTACTAGGTGTATCTGAAAACACTAATTAATTTAAAATAATTCTTTTAAAAAAATCGTTGAAATTAGCAGGCGACGGCGAGTGGATTCTCACCATATATCCCTAGACATTTATGGTTCTAAGTATGACCAGCGCGGAATTTGAAGTATCACTCTTGACTTTACATACCAAAGCGGAACACGTCTAGGGTTATACATGTATGGTGGGAATCCGCTGGGCGTTTCGTGCTAAATTCAACCATTTTTAGCTCATCTTAGGCGAAGGCTCATGTGAGCTTTTCTGATCACAGTTTGTCTGTCGTCCGTCCGTCGGTCTGTAAACTTTTCACATTTTCAACTTCTTCTTAAGAACCATTGAGCCAATTCTAAGCAACTTTGGTACAAAACATCCTTTGGTAAAGGAGAGTTTAAATTGTTAAAATCTGTGGCCATGTCCATTCACAAGGGGACATAAGCAAGACAAGACATCAAGGTCATTGATTCTTATGTGGAAACATTCGTGTGTAGTGTAGATTTTAAATTGTACAAATTATGACCAATGTGGTAGGGTTGGGTCACAATGTGTATTACAAGGGGGAAAATATTTAAAGAACAGTATGGTCAAAGCCACTCAGGTGATCGTTGTGGTCCATGGGCCTCTTGTTTAAACCAATTAACTATGTACATATATAGTTACTAAAAAGAGAAATTTCTTTGAAATACTTGAAAGACCCAAGGTCATTTGGGGAAGTTCAAGGTCACTGGAAGAAAAATATCATAATTTATGTCTGGTCCATATCTTTCTTATGGATAAACCTTGTAGGTTTTCATTTTACACAAAGATTGCCAATGACATACGGATGTGTCATGACCTTGTCATTTGGGGAAGTTCAAGGTCACTGGAAGAAAAATTTCCTAGTTTGTTTCGGGTCCATATCTTTCTTATTGATATATTTGGTAGGTTCTCATTTCACACAAAGATTGCTCATGACCCAAGGGTGTGTCAAGACTTTGACGCAAGGTCATTTGGGGAAGTTCAAGGTCACTGGAAGAAAAATTTCATAATTTGTGTCTGGTCAATATCTTTCTTATGGATAAACTTGGTAGGTTCTCCTTTCACACAAAGATTGCGCATGACCAAAGGGAGTGTCATGACCTTAAAACAAGGTCATTTGGGGAAGTTCAAGGTCACTGGTAGAAAAAAATTTCCTAATTTGTTTCCGGTCCATATCTTTCTTATTGATATATTTTTGGTAGGTTCTCAATTTAAACAAAGATTGCCCATGACCCAAGGGTGTGTCATGATTTTGAACCAATGTCATTTGGGGAAGTTCAAGGTCACTGGAAGAAAAATTTTTCTAATTTGTTTCCGGTCCATATCTTTTTTTTATATATTTGGTAGGTTCTCATTTCACACAAAGATTGCCCATGACCCAGGGTATTTCATGACTTTAACCCAAGGCCATTTTGGAAAGTTCAAGGTCACTGGAAGAAAAATTTCATAATTCGTGTCCGGTCCATATCTTTCTAATGGATAAACTTGGTAGGTTCTCATTTCACACAAAGATTGCCCATGACCTAAGGGTGTGTAAGGGCTTTCGGGGAAGTTCAAGGTCACTGGAAGAATTTTTTTTCATAATTTGTGTCCGGTCTTTATCTTTCTTATGAATAAACATGGTAGGTTCTCATTTCACACAAAGATTGCCCATGACCCAAGGGTGTGTAAGGGCTTCGACCAAAGGTCATTTGGAGAAGTTCAAGGTCACTGGAAGAAAAATTTCATAATTTGTGTCCGGTCCTTATCTTTCTTATGGATAAACATGGTAGGTTCTCATTTCACACAAAGATTGCCCATGACCTAAGGGTGTGTCATGACCTTGACCCAAGGTCATTTGGGCAAGTTCAAGGTCATTGAAAGAAAAATTGTATGTATATTTGTTGCATATCTTTATTATTGAAAAACTTACCTCTAGAAAACCATGTGGGGTGTATTTTGTCCAGTTTGGCCAGTTCTAGTTTTAATATAACTTGGCACACAAGTATACTTTCTTACGATACATGTTTTGATTTTGATGAATTGTGTTGCCGTGGTTGTTTTAATTTATTCCTCGACACCAGAATACAGGCTTGAATCTTTGACTATGAATGAAGGATATAGAGATAACTAGACTTGCTCAAGTCTCTATGATTTATTGTTTTTTTTTATAAATAGTTTTACAAATTCTTTATTCTTATTTGTATTGCTGTCCTCTGCTCTCTGTCATAGTTAAATGTTCTATGTTTGACATTATCAAAAAGTATGAAAGAGAGCGCTAAAAGTATAATATAGATCTATAGATTTATATCTACATAAATACTCAGTAATATAAAACTCAATATAAATTAGTTGCATGTTGACATTATACATTTATTGCATGTATGACCGATTAGCTAGGGGGTGTCCACACTGTGGCTTGAACCTACAACCCTCAGATTTAAAATCTATGGACTGAGCTAAAGGTTTAACCTATTAGTAGGAGCGTGGCCTTACTATTTACAACACATATCCACTTTTAAACTCTGTTACACTTCCCCCTCCTTTTTCTTGAGATTTCTTACCCCCAAATAAATCTCACACACGAGACTCTTAACACCACTCACCATGTGGGTTTCGTAGTTTTGTAGGTTTTGGGTGCCAATATGGCCGATTAGCTAGGAGGTATCCACACTGTGGCTCGAACCTACAACCCTCATATATATAAAAGCCAACGCTCTACCGACTGAGCTAAAGGGTTAACCTACTAGCTAATGCTATTAGGAGCGTGGCCTCACTATTTACAACACATAGCCACTTTTAATCTCTGTTACACATGATAGAGAGGGAAATATAAAGATATTCAGCCAAGAAAAATGATAGTAATAGAATTGATATCAAAATGAATATGATATTTTGGCTAAATAAATCTTCATGTTTTCCAAACATTCATGTAATGATTGTTTTTCGTACCGAAACAAGAAAAACTTAAAGTAAACATAAACTTTCAAATTCGGCACCGCTCTCAAATTCACTTTAATTTTTAAGTTTTAGCGGAATGTTACTAAAACCCTGTGACACATCAGTAATCAACAATTTTGTGACGTAAATCAGGCTTTTGTGACGTCTACTACTCTTGGGAGTTTTCTTTCAACGAACGATAACTATATTTAAGGAAATTCAATAGGTATCCGAAGTGGTGGAATATGATGAAAAGCATGCCGAAGACGTGAAATATGAAGTATATGACCCGATCACGTGATAATCTAGAACCAATCCGATAACGCGTTGTGTAGAATAATTATAATGAGTTAAATGATTAATTGTATAAAGATATGAAAAGGTTGCATGACAACATATTTATGTTGCATGTCGACATTAATAGGTTGCATCTAGCATGCTGGAAGTAGTATGTTACCTTTATCTGATAATTTTATGATCCATGTACAGTGCGTTCTCCAAATTCTATATATATTTGAATTTTGATGAATGTCAACATTATATTGCAAGTTGACATTGCTACCTTGCATGTCGACATATCTATCTGGCATGTTTACATAATTTATTTCACAAAAACCTGCATACGGTACAGGCCGAGTGGCAGAAATATGCCATTACATTTAACCAATAATTTTCCCCAGCTGAAAGTGGGGGATATTAATTTGAGTCTGTCAGTCAGTCCGTCTGTCTGTAACTCCCTCTGTCTGTAACACTGTCGTTTCCAAGCGATATCTCAAGAAGCCTTTTGGCTTTTGCAGTGAAATTTTACACAACAATAGTCTGTGGCCTAGGCTAACAAAGATCCCTAACTTCTTAATCTCAAAGAGTCAAGGTCATCAATTCAAATATTCTGTGTTTTTATACTTTTGTCTTGGCTCGATATCTCAAGAATTCTGCTTTTTGCAATGATATCTAATACCAAAACTTCCTATGCCCTAAGGAAGATACATATTGGTTTTGAAGTCGAAAGCTCAAATCAAGTCCATAAGTTCGGCCATTCTATTTGACTGTAGAACTTTAATTTCCGGGCGATATCTCAATTAGCTTTTAAATTTTACAATTAATTTTCATACCTTAAATCTTTATGGCCCACCCACACTACAGATGACCTATTGCTATCCGTTTTCGTCGTTCGTTGTGGGTTAACATTTGAACATTTCCAGCTTCTTCTCTGAAACCACTCAACCAATTTCAACCAATTTTAGCAAAAAGCGTCTATGGTTGAAGAGGAACAAAAATTGTGAATTTCATGGTCCCTGCCCCCCTGGGACCTGAGGGATGGGGCCAAAACCATTAAAATAAGTGTAATCTTTAAAAATCTTTTTTCCTGGACATCAAGCAATCAAACTGTTGTCTTGAGTGTTATCAGCTTTGAGTCCTCTACCAAATTGTGAAATTCATGTCCTCAGCGTCAGGGGTTATTGTGATAGGGTAGAGATTATATAGTGAAAATGAATTATTTCTTTGAAAATCTTTTCAGCTCCTGGGCAGTAAATAAATTAACCAAGTGCAAAGTTAAGATGAATATGGCTGATTCTTCCTAAATTGTAAATTTCATGGACCCAGGGTCATTGGTTCTAGTGCTAGGGCGGGGTTATATAGATTAAATAGTATAAATGAATCATTCTTTTAAAATCTTCATCTTTGCTCCTTGGTATAAATAAACTAACAAAGTAAATACATGTAGTTTAGTTGAATAAAGCTACCTCTTATTTGGCCCCATGTTCAGTGGTTCCTGTGAGATGTGGTGCACTACTGGTTATAAAGTGGAAATGTATTTTCTCTTCGTTACTCTGATCTACTTCTGGATATTAAGTAACAAAAGTTTCACAATATATGTCTTACATCTAAAGACAGATAGATAAATAACAACAAAAGCTACGTAAACATTTTGTATATCATTTTAATCAGTATATATTCAAAATAATTATTTTGAGTCAGAAGTATCAAACATTCACAATTTCAGTCACTGTGGCAACCAATCTTATAAAATGTTAGTCTCCAAGTGTTTTTCCAATTTTGTCTTAAATAGCTTAAGAGACTCGTGCTTAGCAATTTATGACCACTGTTTTGTAAGTCCCACAGGATACTTTAGACATTTTTATAAATCTGGCTTTTTAGAATCCTCGAAGGGCATGTCTATTTTCTCATTTAAATTTACATTTAATAAATGTGTCGTTTCAGAACTACCGGTATGTGTTGGTGTCCACTTCTTTCGCTCTTCCTTTTAATCAATCTTTCAAACCTTAAACGGCTCTGAAAGTCAATTCAATTTGGTTTGAAATGCTGACATCTTGTATGCAGACACACTCAATTCAAATTTCAGATCTCTAAATGCACTTGATACATTCACCAGCATTGTTACAATCCATTTCCGTACACTCAGATCTAAACTTCGTGAGGTTTTCTCAATGATTGATTCATTTTGATATTGTTCTCATCTCTTTTTGATGTTTTGGGGGTGGGGTGGGGGTGTAGATGAGTCAGGATTTAATTGTCTTTCATATTTTCATTATAATTTAGTTCAAACTCTATATATTCTTATTATGTGAAAACTAGACAGCAATTTCGTGTCTGGATGTTTTTCATCATCACATTTCTGTACAATATTCAGAATATATGTTCTTATAATAAAAGTTTACAACTAATTTTTGCTGCAAGTTGTACTCCATTTTGAGAATAGCTGAAATTATGAGGTCACTGATTATATCATCAGTTAATTCAAGTATATCATAATTTCTCCAATACTTTTAGATCAATATGCTTACCTATAGTGTTTTGTTATTTTTAGTATCATGCTCTATATTCAGATTATGCCCATTTAGATGTGTGACATAGATTATGAAACACCCTGTAAGCATGCTAAGTACATGGTGTGGTATAAGCAATGATGCATCTTTCAAAATTCTAAATTTCATGGCCTTTGGTTAAAAACACAAATCGAATCCAATTGTTGGAGAGTTCTTATATGATACTCAGGTGACTTATGAGGCCTGTGGGCCTTTTGTTTCCTTGAGCGTAGATTCTCTGAAAATAAATTTAATTGAGTTTATTTTCATATGCTCTACAAGAATTTTGAATATATTCACCTTGCTCTCTATTAAGAGGAATTTTATACTTAAAGCTGAACACGGATCGTAAAAAAAAGTGTCCACCATTTTTGTTCGGAGAATCGATATACATGCAGACCCCTATATAAAGGGCAGAACCTTGTCACTGCTCAGTGTAATCATTCGACACCAGTGTAGAAGGACGTATGCTATACATGTACAGCACGCGGTAGTGACAATAATAACGAAATACTTCGTCTAATGCGGGAAAGTAAGATGCCAAAAAACTTACAATTATATTTGTACAGGTCAGTGAAGTATACAAACAAACACAGATACACGTAACTGCAGTAAAATGTATATAATGGTATTGCAAGATAATAAGAACGAACTCAGGTCGCCATGAATCTCAACTTCTCGGGCCTTTCCGACTAGGGGAAAAACGGCCTCGAATGTACTAGGAAGACGCCATTACAACAACTCCTTTTCACGATCTTTGAAATAAATGCATGGAGACCTTTCATCTGTGAAATATGAAGTTCAACTTTATTCAATGTAATGATATTACCTAAAATATACCATATAAGTAACTTCTAACTCCGTCTATCCTATATTTGAATAAACAGGAAGATGTATAAATTTTTGTATAAATTAAAGGTCGAGACCACTATACCTTATATGGAAGGCAATTTTCAACACGTGACGATATCTTCGTCATACCCATTTGTCAGTCAAGTGAATGAGTCCCTAAGCATGACACTCTACCACGTGTTTACGATCCGCAAGTGAGTTAAGGCTAAATATAGAGGTTTTTATGCAAAATATCTAATTAAATTCCATAATTGCTCTACCTACTGCACAGAAAATGTTAAGACTTGTTTTCTTATACATTCTTGGTACCCACGACATGCAATAGCCAGTACACATTATGACGTCATATTATGACGTCATCGAGCTCTACTACACAAGTTTATAAGAAACCTCAACAAAATTGCTTCGGCGCAAGGGCATACCTTACTTTGTTTTACAGAAGCATGGTATTAAAAGACGCAGGATATTCCAACGATTTACGATATTGCTGCACAAATATCGGCACTGCAACTGGTAAGTAACTATCTGTGCAGGTTTAAGTTTAAACAGGGTAAAAATTCACAGTCCCGTGTAAGTTTCCTAAAATTTTTATCGATTGAGAAAGTCCATAGGATTTGTGCAGCAATTTTATTAATTTTAATAATATTCTCCTTAATATTATACATTTTTTATTTTAAATTAGATGGGACATGCCCTTGCGCCGACGTGATTTTGTTGATATTAATTATTACCTTGAATGGGATAGAGCAATGACGTCATAATATGACGTCATAATATGCACTTGCATTAATAAACTGGGGGTACTTAGTATGTATAAGAAAATCAATTTGAACTTTCTCTGTACATAAAATATACAACTTATGAATTTTTATCAGCTCATTTGCATAGAAATATCCATATTTAGCCTTAACTCACTTGCGGATTCAATGGCGACATGTGGTTTTCGTCGGTTTCTGCATAATATTCACTTCGTGACCGGAAAAACCGTAAAGCTTCTTTATCACTTTTTAATTCCGAAATTTAAAGATTACACTCCAAAGACATTGCTCTATGCTCGCATTTAATATTGCAGCTGTTTTAGATGATTAATAGTTGCTTCGAAAGTTCAAATATAATGTGCAAACGCTTTGATGTTTGCATGTACTTTAAAAACGTTTTATTAATAAGTACGAGCTAAACAATAATACCGCACCTTGGACTGCTGTCTAAAACTATGTACACGTATATCACGTGAAAAAAAAACTCAATGCTTTATCGACATGATAGCACCTAAATGTACGTGTCTTCGAACAATGGTTTAGGCCGATGAATTATGAGTTGATATAAGGCTTCATAAAGTAAATTTTGTAAATGTGAGCATAGAAATGAAAGATACTTCAATTTAAATATTTCTACCATAAATCTAAAAAAAAAATTGACAATAAGTTTCCGTTGAAGTTTCCAATTCAAGTTGGCCTTTATTTTCAACAAAGCTAAGTACTTGCCCACATTGCATTGCGACTCATTCATCAGTGGGTAAAGTAAACAGATAGCTAATTTTCATGCAGATTTATGCTGACGTCAGAAAAATCTAGTGGTCTCGACCTGTTAATACATTCGAGGTTGTTTTTCCGACCTCTGACTGAAAGACCCAAAGTGATGCGATTGGGGTCACCATTCCACGCCGATACCCGTGACAATAAAGCAATCAGGTGTGACGAATCTGAAGAGAAAACCCTGGTGTAGATGAATCTTAGATATCGAAAATGACGTATGCCTATTTACAAGTCGGGTTCGGCTTTAAACATTTATTGTTTGGCATTGCTGGTCGTGACATAATATACATGTACATGTATAACTAATTGAGGATATGTATTATTTAGAGAACGAGATGGGTTCTGTATCGTAGATACAAATTTGGGGGTGGACGAGTGCGCAAGCACGAGTCTCCACCCCCAAATTTGTATCTACGATTCAGAACCTGTCGAGTTCTATAAATGATTTATGACACGATCAATCAAAAATAACTCCGCCCACTTTATAACTTTGCAGCATCCAAACTTCCGCCAGAGTTCTGTAGATGAGGCCCCGGCGGGGAATTCGCATCCGCATATATATATATATATATATATATATATATATATATATATATATATATATATATATATATATATAAAGCACTAAAAATGACCAACGACACGAACAATAAAAATTGTCAAATTTTCGGGACGCCCTGTCCCTTCCTCAGGACAAAGAAAAAAGTTAAAAAGTCATAAGAACAAAGGAAAAAGAGAAACAAAAACAACTAGCACTACTACTAAACTACTAAACACTAGATATTTAAATACTTAATTACATGTTGAATTGGAAATTTTTAAGAACACTAATAAAGAAAGAAATCTGGACCGCTATGAAATGAGTCCGGTCTATCGGGTATGCTCGGGTGAAGTGCGATTTACATAATTGAACGAATTAATTATGCTAATTAATTACGACAATCAGTAAATCGTACATTGTTTCATTCTCTCAAAATGGTGTATTTTTACTTAATAAAGAATAATGAAAGAAAAATCATATAGTAGGGATATTTAAACATATGAATTGTGATCAATTATAAATTTTGAAATATTTAAGGACTTATTATCGGGAAAAAATAATTAACAAAGGCGTAAGCAATACATAGTTATGTGGTTGTTCGAGTTCGAGAGTTGGTGGCACAAATTAACTGTAGAGTTTGCACTAAATTGAGAGAATAATTTTGTTTAGTATGATCAGGAATTGGGTCTAATTTACTTTCATTCTGGTGAAGTCATTCAATTTGTTAATACCATTTGGGCGGAATGACTTCAATCTGTGCATCCAGAACTTTTCTTTGCTTTTCCTCTGAGCATCTGTCCATGGTTATGGTCAATCACCACTACTGTCATGTCCTCCCATTTGTGACCCTCAAGGTTGAAATGTTCCCCAACGGGTTCATTGAGTTTTTTGGTCCTAATGGTCGAACGGTGGTTATTGACTCTCCTACGGAGATCTCCTGTTTCACCAACATACTGTTTGGAGCAAACTTTGCAACTGATGAGATAAATGCAGTTGTCAGTATGACAGGACAAATTCCCTAGTATTTTGTAGCTGCGGCCTGTAACAGGGCTGTTAAAACTGTCTGTGCCAGTGCTGTGCTTACAAAGAAGACATCTCCTGTCAGAGCAAGTTTTAAAACCCCCGTTAGGTAATGGGTTGTCCAGTCTGGTTCTTACTACCATGTCCTTTAGATTCCTTGGGCGTCTGTATGCTGCCAATGGGGGTTCCTTAAAGACCTCTGCCATTCGTTTGTTTGAATGGAGAATTGGTAGGTTCTTTTGAAGGATACCGCTAAGGTTCTTAAGGACGGGATGGTATGTGGTTACCAGAGGGACCCTGTCGCTATTGTCTTTTTACTTGTAGCGTAATAGGTTTTGCCTGTCATGTTCCGCCATCTCATCAATAGCTGTTTGTACGGTGCGGGCATTGTAGCCTCTTTTGCATAAGTGGGACTTAAGAAGACCACTTTGCTCCTGATATAAGGCAGGGGACGAACAGATGCGTCGAATTCTGGTGGCTAGACCCTTAGGCACTCCCTTAAAAGTGTGTGGGGGATGACAGCTAGTGGGCATAAGATATAGGTGGGAGTCTGTGGGTTTGGTGTGGAGACTGAATTCGATTTCACCATCAATCAGGGTAGATGTAGTATCTAGGAATACGTTTTTCGAATTAGATACGTCTACTGTAAATTTGATCGACTGATGAAAAGTGTTGGCAAACGTAATGAATGCCTCGAGGTTCTCGAGACAATCCACCCACTTCATCTCTATATCGTCAATGAAACGCAACGAGCTATGAGGCCTAAATGGTGCTTGAAGTAACAAGTTGCGTTCCAGTCTGCCCAGGAAGACATTGGCATAAGACGGTGCCATTTTCGTACCCATAGCAGTGCCATTAACTTGCAGGTAATGTTCTCCATTAAACATGAACTTGTTGAACTTGAGAACATGTTCAAGGAGCTTAGCAAGGGACTCGGTAGAAGGAACTTGTATGGATCTACTATCACAGACTTCTCTACAGGCTTCGATACCCTCATCGTGCGGAATATTGGTGTACAAAGATGTGACGTCCATAGTCACGAGGAGGGTATGATCTGGGAGGCCAGTAGAGGGCGTCTTGTTAATGTAGTCCGTAGTGTCCTTAAGATAGGATGGCAAACTTTCTACGTGTGGACGGAGATGTCAATCAATGAATTCAGAGATTTTCTCCGTTGGGTGTCCAATTGCGCTGACTATGGGGCGACCTGGCATGCCTTCTTTGTGTATTTTAGGAAGCAGATAGAATTGTCCTGGTCTACAGTCAATAGGATTTAAGGTCTCATAGACGTTGATACCAATCTCATTTTTCTCAAACATATCGTCAAGAGTTTTGGTAATGGCGGTTGAGAATTCTTTAGTAGGGTCAGAGTCCAGTTTCTTATAGAAACGTTCGTCTGAGAGTTGTCTTTGGGCCTCCGCCATGTAAGTCTCTTTATCCATTACTACAACTGTAGAGCTTTTGTCTGCTTTCTTAATTACAATGTCATCCCGATTTTTTAATGATTGTAAGGCAGATCTCTCCTCCTTACTCAAATTGTCGGGAGTTTTGTCTGGCATTGAAAGGAGCTTCTCTATGTCTGACTCAACGGCATCAATATACGACTCAAGCGCGCCGCACTTGCCCGGTGTAGGTTCCTAGGCACTCTTGGGCTTATAGAGTTTGTGTTCCACTAGGTCCTGTAAATCTGGCTTGGAAGAGTCGTATGAATTTGCTTCAGAGTCTTTTCTAGAGAAGTGCTCCTTCAAACGAAGTCTCCGAAAGAATGCTCGGGTGTCCTCTCTGACTTGTTTTTCGTCGACCTCATGTGGCGTGGGGCAGAAATTTAGCCCTTTTGAGAAAAGTGAGGTCTCCGATTCGGAGAGAGGAACACTAGATGTATTGAGCACTGGGCAGACGTCAGGAGTTTGTATGGGTCCGTCCCTCGGAATTGTCTTAATGCGTTTGAAGCGTCTCGAGCGGGGTTTGCGTGTTTTGTTAACTCTGACCTCTGACAAGTTGTTCCTAGACTGTGGAACACTGTCGCGGAGAAATTTCTTTTTCTGAGTCTTGTTGACTTTATTCGTTAGGGCCATATTATAGGTGTCTATAATATTATGGACTTCATCAAGATCGGCCTGGGACATGATATCGTTGAGGGATGATTCTAAGGACTCGATCTCACTCTTCAATTGTCCTAACTTGTGGATATCCCAAGAAAGACAGAGTGACATCAATTGTTTAGTACATCTCCTTGTAATAACGTCCCAGCGTTCCTGAAAGCGTTTGGAGATTGGCCCTATGTTAGGTGTAGCGACAGGGTCCCTCTGGTAACTACATACCATCCCGTCCTTAAGAACCTTAGCGGTATCCTTCAAAAGAACCTACCAATTCTCCATTCAAACAAACGAATGGCAGAGGTCTTTAAGGAACCCCCATTGGCTGCATACAGACGCCCAAGGAATCTAAAGGACATGGTAGTAAGAACCAGACTGGACAACCCATTACCTAACGGGGGTTTTAAAACTTGCTCTGACAGGAGATGTCTTCTTTGTAAGCACAGCACTGGCACAGACAGTTTTAACAGCCCTGTTACAGGCCGCAGCTACAAAATACTAGGGAATTTGTCCTGTCATACTGACAATTGCATTTATCTCATCAGTTGCAAAGTTTGCTCCAAACAGTATGTTGGTGAAACAGGAGATCTCCGTAGGAGAGTCAATAACCACCGTTCGACCATTAGGACCAAAAAACTCAATGAACCCGTTGGGGAACATTTCAACCTTGAGGGTCACAAATGGGAGGACATGACAGTAGTGGTGATTGACCATAACCCAAGATGGACAGATGCTCAGAGGAAAAGCAAAGAAAAGTTCTGGATGCACAGATTGAAGTCATTCCGCCCAAATGGTATTAACAAATTGAATGACTTCACCAGAATGAACGTAAATTAGACCCAATTCCTGATCATACTAAACAAAATTATTCTCTCAATTTAGTGTAAACTCTATAGTTAATTTGTGCCACCAACTCTCGAACTCGAACAACCACATAACTATGTATTGCTTACGCCTTTGTTAATTATTTTTTCCCGATAATAAGTCCTTAAATATTTCAAAATTTATAATTGATCACAATTCATATGTTTAAATATCCCTACTTATGATTTTTCTTTCATTATTCTTTATTAAGTAAAGTTACACCATTTTGAGAGAATGAAACAATGTACGATTTACTGATTGTCGTAATTAATTAGCATAATTAATTCGTTCAATTATGTAAATCGCACTTCACCCGAGCATACCCGATAGACCGGACGCATTTCATAGCGGTCCGGATTTCTTTCTTTATTAGTGTTCTTAAAAATTTCCAATTCAACATGTAATTAAGTATGTAAATATCTAGTGTTTAGTAGTTTAGTAGTAGTGCTAGTTGTTTTTGTTTCTCTTTTTCCTTTGTTCTTATGACTTTTTAACTTTTTTCTTTGTCCTGAGGAAGGGACAGGGCGTCCAGAAAATTTGACAATTTTTATTGTTCGTGTCGTTGGTCATTTTAGTGCTTTATATAAATTTCCATCCGTGACCTTGTATCTACTTGGTAGATCCGACATTTAGGATATACAGTGTTGTTGGTTTTTTAGTGCTTATATATATATATATATATATATATATATATATATATATATATATATATATATATATATATATATATATATATATATATATATCCACGGAAAAAGTAAAATTCGGTCAGATTAGTTTTGACGATTTGACGGGGTAGACGTAATCGAGTGATAGTCAGTCTTAATGGATAAAGTGGAGGATTTAACCGTAATTGTTGTGATCTATAAATTGATTATAATATATTTCAGGGGTCTAACCTTAAAATCCCGGTTAGACTAGATTTACAAAATCAGGATTTACAGAAAATTCTTCGATGGACTTACATGTCACGGATTTTTATTTTCTAATTGAATTGCGAGATTAAAAGCGAAGTGAAAGAGATCGACGTGTGGCTGTCGTAAGCGAGAAGGATTTTAAAAAATAAAAACGCGAAAAATGGACTTGAATGATTTTGCACAAGGAGAGTGGATGTTTTATGTTATTGCGAATTTTCTTTTCGTTTGGTTCAAAATTACGAATAGATTATGTTTTCCGTTATTGTGAATTTTTGTTTTCCTTTGGATCTAAATTACGTGTAGATTCTGTGTGGAATAAGTGTGTATTGACATTTTACATTCTCAGGATTGATAACGGGTATTTCTCTAAAAACATTAGCTGCAGATCTATAGCTCTCCGAAAAAATATATATTGATAGACCGGTCTATCAATATTTTTTTCAGAGAGCTACAGATCTGCAGCTATAAAAACATCAGCATTTTACTTTTTGTACGTGCTTTTGCTAAATTGAATCAGATTTATTTTTAGACCGTGCTGTATTTTAGCACAGGAGTCTGAAGTTTTTATCGTGAAAAAAAAATTTAAAAAAAAAAAAAATCCGGAAAAACATTTTCCTACCTTTTAGTTAAGGGTAGGAAAATTTTTTTCAAGATTTTTTTTTTCACGATAAAAACTTCAGACTTCTGTGATTTTAGATACAGGATAGTTGGCAAAATGAAATACAGTACGGTATACTGGGCTAATACAGAACGGAAAGTAGCTCCGCCCGCCAAAGTGCCGTTCTGTATTGCTAATACAGAACAGTAAATTTCAAAGAAAAACACCGCTATCGTGTCACAACATGTTCTAAAACAAACAAGCCCAAAACAAGAGCAGTATTTATAGAAATATATAGAAAATATCTTTAAAAATCTTCTTCTAAAGAACCACTTGGCCAGGAAAGCTGAAATATGGAAGCATCCTTGGTTAGTATAGAATCTAAATTGTGGTAGGACGGGGCCATAATAGGGAATCCAAGTTTTTCATAGAATTATATAGAAAAAAATCTATAAAAAATCTTCCTCTAAAGAACCACTGGAAAGCTGAAAAATATATATGGAAGCATCCTGGGGAATTTTAAATTTTAAACTGTTAAAATCATGACACCCTGGGGTAGGGTGGGCCACAATATGTAATCAAAGGTTTACATAGACTTTTATGGAAGCATCCTGGGGTAATTTAGATTTCAGATTATTAAAATCATTACCCCCGGGGGTAGAACGGGGCTACAATAGGGAACCCAAGTTTTACATAGAATTATATAGGAAAAATCTTTAAAAATCTTCTTCTCAAGAACCGTTTTTGGAAGTATCATTGGGTATTGTAGATTCTAAATTTTTATGATTAAACAGGGTAGGTGGAGGGGGGGGGGGTAGGGGGCCACAATAGGTACAACGAGGTGAAATCTGGTAAAGAACTGCATCACCTAAGTTACTCAGGTGAGCGATGTGGCCCATGGGCCTCTTGTTTAATTTTTGGGGGTTGGGGGAGGGGTCCACAATATCTACTATATTTAAGTTTCAATATCCTATAGATCATAAATTTCACATTACTTTGGGATACATTTCTTGTTTCAATTCATCTGTTTAATTAATAGCAATTGTAAATACCGAGTAATAATTTCTGTAGATTGAATTTAAACTGTTTTAAATGTAAATGGTAAACTTTCAAGCATAATGACTAGCAATTTTTCTAACGATTATAATATCTGACATATACAACTACAAAGAAACTTTTCCAAACTTAAATCATCTTTTGTTAAATTCTAATGAAAGATTTATCATCATGTATTTTATACATATAGATCAGCAGCAACAAAAAACAGATGATCAAAAGAAAATTGAAAGTACTGAAAGTGCTTGTAGAATGGACCAATTACAATGGAAAGGTATATTTCTAGGTTACGGTAAAACATTAAATGCTTGGTAAGAAGGATTTTATTTTCATGATTTAAATCTAAAGGATCTCTTGATTTTCCCTTTGGGATGTTGTTAGATGTTAGTGTAGCAAGTATGCGAGCGGATCACACATGGGTTAGGGGAGTTAGAACCCTAACCCATCTAATTTTAATTAGATTGAATCGTACACAGTCATGTATATTTCCTTGTTAAGGATAATTAAGACAACATGTTGAACTTCTTAGTTTTCAAATATTGTTGTGTTCAAATTTTCAAACTACTCAGATGATTTTTTTGTGGAATGGAATTTTTATTAAAGTCCTAAATTGATAAAAAGAAAATATGTAAAATCATTTAAATTGGAACTTTTCAAAGAGTGATAAAGATGATTAAAATTTGTATAAATTATTATTCAGAGACAAAAACTGTTCAAAAGGACTACAAACGTCAACCACAGAAGTTGCCAATCACTCAAGAGTTCAACAGGAGACAAGGTATTCACTTCATTTTCCTTTAATTATTATTTTTCTTTACTACGTCTTATAGTCGCCCGAGTTGCGCAGCGGTTAAAACGCGTCTGTCGTAGAGTTGAGAAGTAAGGAGTTGATCCTTACGCCGCGGGTTCGTATCCAATTGGTGGACGTGGAGAAAGGTCTTTCAGACTAGACCGTATAAATCGAGTCCCGTGTCACAGTTCTACTCAGTAGCCCCGAGTGCCGAGCGTCAGTCAAAATCTGTAGGACTGCTTTTTTACCAATGTGTTATGTAAATAATAAATTCTGTGCACTGATTTCAATTTTAATTTACCAAGAATTTTTTCATAAAGGGTGTATAATAGATGTTTCAGTTGTTCAATTGTTATTGACATGTAGTATTTAATTACAAAATTGAAAATGTTTAATCAATATAATATACTAATCCAGGCACGTAGAAACAGGGAGGGCAGGAGGGGTGGCCCACTTTTTTTCCAAACAGTACTTTAACTATAGGAAATGTTCATTGAAAGGGTGGTTAACCCCCCCCCCACTTAATATATAGGAAATTGATATCAGGGAAATGTAGTATGAAATGCAAAAGAACGGGTACTGAAAGAAGTTGGCATTGGGGAAAAGTTGGCCTCTTACCCCACCACCACCACAACCACCACCACCAAATAGGATTTTCGAGTTTCGGCAATTTTTTTTTCCTTTTTAAATTTTTCAGGTAAGTCAAAAAAAAATTCTCTAGCTGGCCCCCTCATTTCAAAAACGATGCTTCATGGCTGTTATCTGTGTAATATTCATTTTTTAAAAATAAAACATCGTAGCACTCTACATGTACAAAACGGTTTTTTCTGCATTACAGGTCGTTTGTGTAGACCCAAAGAAAAGTGCTTAAAGGATAACGTATATGCATCTCTTGAAATTGGATCAACCTTTTCTGGATACAGTTATTGTTTTGGCAACAACGAAAAAACGTTCATTCCTTATTGGTGTTCGGGGTTTTCGGGGCATAGAAGTCAATATACGCCAACCTCGGTTGTTCTTGATAATTTGGGAGAAGCTAATTCGTTCGGTTATGAAGCAGAAGATTTTTACTCTGAGAATTCTGGGATTTTTTTAAATAAATACTTCTTTTTTAGACGCTTTACATTGGAATTTTTAAGGAAAATCTCCGAAGAAGACTTGGTAAGTTACCTTTATTTGGTGTGGATATTGCTCACATTTCAAGCGGATTAGACGGATTTGTCTTGGAGTTCAGATTCTAGAACGCAGTTCGCAATTCAAAAGTAAATTGCGTTCTATAACGCAGTTCGCAATTCAAAATTTTAACTTACGTTGTGTGCTATGAAATTTTGAGGGTGGAGTACTAGGTGTCAGATTCCACTTCTATGAAAAAATGGTGATGGTACCATCTCTAGGTTCCGAGAAGTTGCCCCCCCCCCAGGTTTTAGCCCTACTATCTAATACTATACGAATAAACATCGGGCTCGGAGACATCGAAGTCCCCTACCCTAGACTCTGAAATTTTGAGGGTTGGGTACTAGGGGTCAGATACCTCTTCTTTGAAAAAATGGTGATGGTACCATCTCTAGGTTCCGAGAAAACTGGCCCCCCCAGTTTTTAGCCCTTCTATATAATACTATACGAATAAACAACGGGCACGGAGACATCGAAGTCTCTTTTCCTGGGGTCTGAAATTTTGAGGATTGGGTACTAGGGGTCAGATACCACTTCTTTGAAAAAATGGTGATGGTACCTATTCTAGTTTCCGAGAAATTGCCCCCCCCCCGAGTTTTTAGCCCTACTATATAATACTATAAAAATAAACATCGGCCTCGGCGACATCGAAGTTCCCTACCCTGGGGTCTGAAATTTTAAGGGTGAGGTACTAGGGATCAGATACCACATCTATGAAAAAATGGTGATGGTACAATCTCTAGTTTCCGAGATATGGCCCCCCAGTTTTAGCCCTACTATATAATACTATACGAATAAACATCGGGCTCGGAGACATTGAAGTCCCCTTCCCTGGGGTCTGAAATTTTGAGGGTGGGGTTTTAGGGGTCAGATACCACTTCTTTGAAAAAATAGTGATGGTACCTCCCTAGTTTCCGAGAAATTGCCCCCAGTTTTTAGCCCTACTATATAATACTATACGAATAAACATCGGGCTCGGAGACATCGAAGTCCCCTACCCTGGACTCTGAAATTTTGAGGGTGGGGTACTAGGGATCAGATACCACTTCTGTGAAAAAATGGTGATTGTACCATCTTTAGTTTTCGAGAAATTGCCCCCGCCCCTCAGTTTCTAGCCCTACTATATAATACTATACGAATAAACATCGGGCTAGGAGACATCGAAGTCCCCTATCCTGGGGTCTAAAATTTTGAGGGTGGGGTACTAGGGATCAGATACCACTTCTATGAAAAAATGGTGATGGTACCATCTCTTGTCTCTGAGATATGGCCCTCCAATTTTTAGCCCTATTATATAATATTATACGAATAAAAATCGGGCTCGGAGACATCGAAATCCCCTACCCTGGGGTTTGAAATTTTGGGTGAGAAAAATAAATAATATTAGCAGGGATATTTTAACATATGAATTTTCACCTATTATTAATTTTGAAATATTTTAGGACTTATTATCGGGAAAAAATAATTAACAAAGACTTAAGCAATACATAGTTATTTTGGTTGTTCGAGAGTTGGTGACGCATTCTGATGAAGTCATTCAGTTAGGGCGGAATTACCCTCAAGGTTGAAATGTTCCCCAACGGGTTCATTGAGATTTTTGGTCCTAATGGTCGAATGGTGGTTATTGACTCTCCTGTGGAGATCTCCTATTTCACCAAGATACTGTTTGGAGCAAACTGATGAGATAAATGCAGTTTTCAGTATGACAGGACAAATTCCCTAGTATTTTGTATCTGCGGCCTGTAACAGGGCTGTTAAATCTTTCATGTGTCAGTGCTGTGCTTACAAAGAAGACATCTTCTGTCAGAGCAAGTTTTAAAGCTCCCGTTAGGTAATGGGTTGTTCAGTCTGATTCTTACTACCATGTCCTTTAGATTCCTTGGGCGTCTGTATGCAGCCAATGGGGGTTCCTTAAAGACCTCTGCCATTCGTTTGTTTGAATGGAGAATTGGTAGGGTCTTTTGAAAGATACCGCTAAGGTTCTTAAAGATGGGATGGTATGTGGTTACCAGAGGGACCCTGCCTCTGTTGTCTTTCTCCTTGTAGCGTAATAGGTTTTGCCTGTCACGTCCCACCATCTCATCAATAGCTGTTTGTACTGTGCGGGCATTGTAGCCTCTTTTGCATAAGTGGGACTTAAGAAGACCACTCTACTCCTGATATAAGGCAGGGGACGAACAGATGCGTCGAATTCTGGTGGCTAGACCCTTGGGCACTCCCTTAAAAGTGTGTGGGGGATGACAGCTAGAGGGCATAAGATATAGGTGGGAGTCTGTGGGTTTGGTGTGGAGACTGAATTCGATTTCACCATCAATCAGGGTAGATGTAGTACTAGTATCTAGAAATACGTTTTTCGAATTAGATATGTCTACTGTAAATTTGATCGACTGATGAAAGGTGTTGGCAAACGTAATGAATGCCTCGAGGCTCTCGCGACATTCCACCCACTTCATCTCTATATCGTCAATGAAACGCAACCAGCTATGGGGCCTAAATGGTGCTTGAAGTAACAAGTTGCGTTCCAGTCTGCCCATGAAGGCATTGGCATAAAATGGCACCGTCTTATGCCAATGCCTTCATGGGCAGACTGGAACGCATATATATATATATATATATATATATATATATATATATATATATATATATATATATATATATATATATATATATATATATATATATATATATATATATATATATATATATATATATATATATATATATATATATATATATATATATATATATATAATATTTAACTCTCACCATCCGGGAGGTTTTTTTTAACTACCTTTCGAAGCTCTTATCACATTACATACCCTATATTACTTGAATAGAGAAAAACTGCAACATTTATTAATTGAAAATGACATATTTTAAACATTTATCGGTTTAGGATGACTTACTGACTCAGCAGATAGTCGCAACTTATCAGCTTATGTATTTTGTTATAATTCTTTGAAATTTTGAGCATAGTTATACATTATGAAGATCTACAGTATGATATAATATAAGAATTATCATGAAAGCACGTGCATGCACTTGTGCTGTAATCTGATTGGCGGAAACTTTAAATACCTAATACCTTTCTTGGTTCTCAACAAAATAGGATGAAATTTAGAATATGAATAAGTATAATAGATTTCCACATAATGCTACTATCAAAATTGAATGCAAGAACGTGCATGAACGTGCGCATATGCAAAATGAATATGATACTTGAAAAATGGAAACATATTTTTTTGTATTATTATTTTTTTGATTCTCAGTATATAAAGATATGTTAATCGTTAAGTCAACTTGTCGTGATCATTTTGCATATGTATGAACGTGCGCGCGCATGCAAAAGTTAAATGATATATAGTTGAAATCATTGTAACTTTTTTTATTCTCAAATGAAATCCTTCGATACTGAGCAAATAAAAATGTCTTACAGGAATAAGGCACAAAAAGGAATTAGGGGAACGTTTAGGGAAAAATTGTAACGGTCCCCGTTACAGTTAACACTAGTTTCTAATGAAGACGATTGCCATTAATCAGTGCATGAACAACACTAAGCAAGCCACGTGTGTAGATTTCTTTAACAATGGCTGTTCCATCAGTTCACAAATAATGACATATTCATCTTAAATACAATAGTAAACAAATTTAATTTTACCATGAATGATTTTGAATACAGACGTAAATATAAACAATAAAAATGCTTTCTTTGTTCCTAATTGTTTGGAATTAACGTCGCAGCTATTGCAGAAAAAAAAATTACATAACCTGATAAGTTTTATTTGCATTGTAGAATCTAAATTCAATGTAAAACTTAAAAATGATGCAGACTTTTAGAAATAAAGGCCCAGACCAAAATCGACTCAAAAGCACGAGATGAAGCGTTCTTAAGAAAAGTTTTATGTTCACTATATGTTGCTATGTGGGGGCATCAGTGTTTCACAAACACATTCGTTTTTACTGCAACAGCTGTGACATTTATTCCCGTACTAACAACAAAGAAAGCTTTTATTATTTATTTGAAGTGTCACGTAATTTTAAGAGTAGGTAATTAAGAAATACTTAAAGTGGAGTTATTAAAAAGGGTTCTTCGCAAAAACCACTGGACTAGAAAAGAAAAATAATATATAGAGTTTTGTCATTGTGATGATTCAAGTTTTTTAAACATATGACCACTGGGGATAGGCGAGCAGGGATAAATTTCCAACTTTTAAGGTCACAGGAGTAAACTCGGTTTATTTTTCTGTTTTTAACTATCTGTTTTCATCCATACGTTGTTCGTAAAGTTTGACATATTTAGCTTCTTCTCTGGAACCACTCAACCAATTTCCACAAAATGTAGCATATAGCTTCTATGGCTGACGGGAAACAAAGAATGTGAATTTCGTGGTCCCTTTTCCCCTGGGGCTTGAGTGGTTGGGCCAAAAACACTAAAATATATGCAATCATTAGAAATATTCTACAGTAATTTTACTCTTAAACATCAAGCATTCAAACTCGGGGCATGATTGTAATAAGTATGGAGTCCTCTTCTAAAATTGTGAAATTCATAGCCCTAGGGTCAGGGTTT
The DNA here is from genome assembly GCF_032062105.1 of Saccostrea cuccullata. Taxonomy (NCBI): domain Eukaryota; kingdom Metazoa; phylum Mollusca; class Bivalvia; order Ostreida; family Ostreidae; genus Saccostrea; species Saccostrea cuccullata. The sequence goes on from NW_026924282.1 coordinate 125,235, forward strand.
GTAGTGCTATATATATATATACTGACACGCAAAAGAAACGCAAAAAGCAGTAATCTTCAAAAGTTTGAATTTTTTGTCTAATGATTTTTCAAAAAGAATAAAGTAAAGCTAAACTCACTTTTCAGAACATCAGAGATTTGATATACCGGTAAATGTTGAATATTTATCTTTCAACTTTACTAAGTAACATGATAACTGTTAAAACACCCCCCCCCCCCCTCTCAGCCATTCAATTACAACGTGCAAGTTTGCCCTAAACAACAATTGAAGCTTAATTTCAACGATACATTAAGGTTAATCAATATCGAGAATTATTCTTTGTCATTTTTAAATGCCTGTTTTTCAGATGATTAGGTCGAATTTTCTCTAACTAAGCGTATTGTAGTAACCCTTGGACTACCGGTCCAAGGACTGTCCTTTATGCATATGATACATAAGACCCAGTTGAGGCGTAATGTAGTGTATTTTTGCATCATCAATTCTCCGTCACCTTTACGTTGAGATTTTCCAGTTAGAGCAATGGAAATGCGCACTTAAGTCATTTTCGAGAAGCCTTAGCATTGTTACGGGGAACGAAAGGAGATTTAATTTTTGAAATATCGCTGCATTACTTAAGATGAACTGTGCAAACCCTTAAAACTCCATAATATTGCCAAATGTTTTGTTAAACATGCAATTTTTGATTTCTGTTAGGCAGACTCAAACTTGACTTCAAGTTATGGTACGAAAATCGTTCAACCGTGAAATTACCGATATTTACCAAACTGAAGATATCCACAATTTAAAAATACAAAATTCTTTACTTAACATAATTATTTCCCCCTAAAGTAGGGTGTTGCGTTTCTTTTGCATGTCAGTATATTATATAGTGAAATTGCATTTTTTTTTAAATTGTTATTCTCTGCTCCAGGTTATTAAACAAACAAAATAAATAGTTATAATGAACAAAGACGTCTTTTCCAAAATTGTGAATTTGATGGCCTAAAGTTCAGGGGTTCTGGTGTGAGGGTCAAACTTAGTTGATTATATATTGAAAATGCTTTAAGTCATTGAAAAGCTTCCCCTCTGTTCCTGGGTATTAAGCTAACAAATTAAGGACAAAGTTACGATGAGGAAGAGTGCCTCTTCCAAAATTGTGAATTTTATGGCCTCTGGGTCAGGGATTCTGATGTTAGGGAGGGGCTCTAATGATTATGTAGTGAAAATGCATTTATTTTTTTAAAAACCTCTCTTCTGCTTCCGGGTATTAAGCTGATCGATACAGATGACTAAGTACATCGTTATATAAATTTGGTTAATGTTTTCTGGCCCTGGGCTATAAGCCGATAAACGAAGTACATAATTATGATGAAGGAGATTAACTCTTCCAAAATTATGAATTTCATGGCGCCTGGTTCAGGGGTTCCGTTTCGGAGGGGGGGGGGTGGTAAATTCTTATACACTGAAAGTAAATTAATTCTTCGTAAAACTTCTCCTCTATCTGCTCTTTGGTATTCATTAAACAAACTAAACAGTAGTTCTGACAAGAAAGAGTGCTTCTCCCAAAATTATGAATTTGATGGCTCCTTGGTCAGGGGTTCTTGCACTTGGGTGGGCCTCTATTGATAAATAAGCAAAAATGCATTAATTTTTTAACATCTCTTCTGTCCCTGGGTACCTAGCAAACAAACTAAACAATGCTAAATGCAATAATATCAATATATAATTATATATTTACATATGATTATAAGTAAATGTTCCTTTTCTTCGTGTCTGGGTATTTAGGGGGCAAACAGAGTACAATGTTGTAACAAGTGAAGCAAATCAGAGTTACCTCCCCCTTTCCTACATGTTGTTTATCGAGATATTCTTGTGCATAATTTAATAAACAGGTTGTTTGATTATATGCGAATACAAGAAAAATGTTTGATTCAAACGGGATAACCTGCTCAAAGTCAGATTCTTGCTTGGAACCCATTATAAACAATTTTAAAAAGATTATTTATATATTTAGAGAAAGGTTGTAATTGTACTTGAAATGTTTAGCACTATAGTGATCTGATTTATAGTCACTGGTAGAAGAGTCATGGTTGCCAAGAGAGATGGAATACACTTGTTTTATACTTTATCAAAGTGAACAAAGAATCATAGATAGCTAGAGTGACATTGTAATTTAAAGAAAAGTGCTACGTGTACGTAAATAGCCACGTTCTCAACCTAAGTCTGTGTGTACTGAATTTTAGCACCAGGCAAGTGACAAAACATATCTGTATCTATTGAATACCCTACATATAGGCAAGTGCCTATTAAATTTATATGTTTTGCATTCATTTTCATCCCTGTAAGACTCTGGAAAACTAAAATTGATCCCAAGGAGATCACTCGGGTCTAGCACGTTAAAATAAGCAAAGGTATTTTACAAATTTTTGTAATTCTGCTTCGGCTATCAGTTAATTTTGTTTCATACTACTGAATCCTTTACAGTTTTGTAGAAGTGACTATTAAGGCCCTTGGGCCTCTTGTTTTCGTAAGGATTAAACAGAGAATTGACATTACGGTTTGGGATTGGGTTTATACTCTACAAAAGTTGTCGATTTCCCTTACAGTCAATGACTGCAGAACTAGTTCTTTTGTTGAGAAATTCGAACAGATAAACCAGCTGAGTCAGCTACAGATATTATGATTGGTTATCCAAAGATTACTTCGTTAAAAACACTCTGATTGTACTCTGAAGTTGAATTTAGAAGGATGCTTGCGTTCCTTAAAAACAACATTTATGTTGTCTTTGTAGACAAAGTTTTCAAACAAACTATTGGATTTCGGAAAGGCACTTATTGTACTCTTTTTATCTCACCTAAGCCGAAGGCTCAAGTGAGCTTTTCTGATTAAATTTGTCCGTTGTCTGTCGTTGTCGTAGTTGTAGTCGTTGTCGTTGTCGTCGTAAATTTTTCACATTTTCATCTTCCTCTCAAGAACCACAGGGCCAATTTTAACCAACTTGCTACAAAGTATTCTTGGGTGAAGGGGATTCAAGTTTGTTCAAATGAGTGGCCAAGCCCTTTTCCAAGGGGAGATAATTATGAATTAATGAAAAATTAAAGGCATCTTTTAAAAATATTCTTCTCCAGAACCATTGGGCCAAAGAAGATGAAACTCATGTGGAAGCATCCACAGGTAGTGTAGATTCAAGTTTGTTCAAATCATGACCCCCGATTATAGGGCGGAGCCATGATATCCGATCACAGTTTTACATAGGATTATAGAGGAAAAATCTAAAAATGAAAATTCTTCTCTATAACCACTGGGCCAGGAAAGATGAAACTCATGTGGAAGCATCTTCAGGTAGTGTAGATTCAATTTTGTTCAAACCATGACCCCCCGAGATAGGACGGGGACATAATGGCTGATCACAGTTTTACAAAGGAATATATTGGAAACATCTTAAAAAATCTTCTCCAGAACCACTGGGCCAAGAAAGATGAATCTCATGTGGAAGTATCCTCAGGTAGTGTAGATTCATTTTTGTTCAAATCAAGACCCTCGGGAATAGGGCGGGGCTACAATGGCCGATCGCAGTTTTACATAGGAATATATAGGAGAAACCTTAACAAAGTCTTTTTCTCCAGAACCACTGGGACAGTAAAGATGGAACTCATGTGGAAGCATCTTCAGATAGTATAGATTCAAGTTTGTTCAAATCAAGACTCATAGGGGTGTAGGGCAGGGGCATGATGGCTGATCACAGATTTACAGAGGAATATATGGGAAAAATCTTTAATAGTCTTCTCCTCCAGAACCACTGGGCCATGAAAGATGAAACTCATGTGGAAGTATTCTCAGGTAGTGTAGATTCAATTTTGTTCAAATCATGACCCCCGGGGGTAGGGCCACAATTGACGATCAAAGATTTACAAAGGAATATATAGGAACAATCTTTGAAAATCTGCTTCTCAAGAACCACTGGTGCAGGAAAGATGAAACTTATGTGAAAACATTCTCAGGTAGTGTACCAGTAGATTCAAGTTTGTTCAAATCGTGACCCCTGGGGTAAGGGTGGGGCCAAAATGGACGATTAAAGTTTTCAATAGAAATGAATACATCAGAATTTTTATTAACTATTCTTTTAAAGAACCACAAAGCCATGGTTGGCCAAATCTTTATGTAAGCATCCTCACGTAGTGTTGATTCAAGTTTGTTTAAGTCATAAATCACTCTCTACCATCGGCTCATTCACCTCTGTCGTTGGCTCGCGTATATCACAGTGATAAACACGAGAAATAGTACATTTGTTTTAATTCATTATAATTCAATTTCTGTGCTTATGTCTGTGTTTTGAGTTACTAAATAAATCAAGACCTATTATTTTACTTTGAAAAAATCCTGCAAATATCACGTTTTATACGTTATGTCAAAAATCTTGACGTGAACCCATTGCAGAGGTGTCTGAGAGAGGGACAAACGAACACTCTGCATGATAGATTGGTCATAAATGGGAAATAGGAGTTGGATAGGGTGGGCCACGATTGGGGATCAAAGTTTTGCCTAGAAATATTAAGGAATTTTTTTTCCAAAGAACAGAAAAAAACCATGTTTAATCATATTGATATGGAGGTATTCGCAGGTAGTACAAAGTCATACTGGTTGAAATGAAGGCTCCCAGGGGTAGGGCTTGGCCACAGTAGGGGGAGGGGGTCAAATGAATGAATAAAAAAAATCATCTGCTCAAAAACGTCAAAGGCATTTGTTGTATGGAAATATCATCAATCATCAAGTAGTTGGTAGAACCAGAACCCTTCCCCCATGTAAATGTCTCAATTCTGAGGTGATTTCTGCTTTGTTGCCTAACCAATGTGCTCAGGTGAGCGATGTGGCCCGTAGGCCTCTTGTTTATTATCTGACCTGTTTTTTTTTTAAATATTTTTGTGAAACAATTTTATTCAAAAAATTATGTATGAGAATAGATATAACTAGAGCCAACGGTGGACTCCACGTTAAGATATATCAATGATATTTTTTCAATAAACCATACTTATTATCATTCGCACATGTATGTCAATTTGATATATCCCAGTGAACGTGAAATAAAATACAACCCTGTAACCAAAGGGTCTGCCATATCTGTTTCATATTTTGATGTTTTTACTGACTAATGCTACGTTCCCACTGTCGTGCGGTCATTTACGCACGTCACGATTGATCAATCTTAGTTGATCGCAGAGTTTTTATAATACGTTCCTCCTTATGTTCAGGTTCAGAAGGAGATCTCCCTCCTCTTAGCCTTTTCTTACCTGTTTTAGGTGGTATCTTTAAAATATTTTTCTGAAACTCATACATCTTTTTTATCAATCGGAGAAAGAAACGCGTTCAATTTTACCGTTATTTTTGCAAGCCTAATTACTAATATAGCGTGAGCGTCCGCAACAAAGCGTTAACACTCGTGTCTAATGGCGTTTACTCTCATATATTTACATCCACTGAATATTTTCTCCTTTATTTCTTAAGAAAACCCATTGCGTTACATGTAATCACTGCATGAACTACATTAGGCATGTCGCCTGTACAGATTTCTTGATCAGTGGCCGTTCCATCAATGAAACGTATGAAGACGTTCGCGTCATTAATACAATAACTAATCTTTTTAATCCTACTTTAAATGATTATTTAAACAGATATAAATATAAACAATAAAATGTCTAACTTTGTTATTACTGTAATAAACGTTTGCAGCTATTGCAGAAAAAATTTACATAACCCGCTTACGCGGATTATGTATTTTTTCTGCAACAGCTGCTTCCGTTAATTCCAGTAATAACAAACAAAAGCATTTCATTGTTTAAATGTCCGTATCAAAACGTATCTGAGCGGGAAAATACCAGTGTCAACACGTGAGCAGTAGGACAACTCAAAGCGTCACAGATAGTGAAGAACTTGAGACATCTCAACAAATCGCTAATCATCGTTTGTTTGTCCTTTCCGAGGTCGATCCCAATGATCACGATATGAAAGCCAGATTAGATGTGTTTACTTACGATGCAGTTGAGGTTAGTTACGATGTAATGCGATTTGATGCGATGCTAACGATAAAAATCTAATCGTGTTAATCGTAGAAAAAATTTTGACAGTCAAAAAGAATTTCACGATCAACACGATAGCCACGAGTGAACACAAGATTTGTTTCGGTTTGATGCGATCACTACCATTTGTCCACGTTCGAGTCCCCGATTTCAATCGTAGCGCCAATCGCGATAGTGGGAACAGTGGGAAGTTGATAAGGGCCAATTTACAAATAAATTGTATTACAAACGAGATTACTTCAGCTATTCAAAAGTCAACTTACTCGTTTATGTAGTAATATTCGAATATCAACTGCTTAAGCTTATGGCGTGGCCAGCGTGGCACAGTGTCTGCTCTAGAGTCGCAATGTAAGGACGTAATCCCTACGTTAAGAGTTCGAATCCGACTGTGGAACGTTAAGATGGGTCCCGTCGGACTAGAGCTTATAAAGCGAAGTCCCGTGTAGCAGTATATGCTGGCATGAAAAAGATTCTTCACTGCTCAATGACCCTGAGTACCTAGTATAGGTCAAAGATTATAGCTTTCCACCGACAAGTGGTGGCGTCTCCATATAACTGAAAATTTCACAAGAGGGACGTTAATCAATAAGCAAACATAACCTGAATATGGCGCTAATACCTTTATCCCTACTCAAGATCATTTACTCTTCAACGATAATTCGTGCAGGGTCATGGTCGTGCATTTTTTTTTTGAATAAGCAAGCATTGAAAGTGCAGTTTCATGTTTCTTCTAATCACCCCCCCCCCCCCCTGAATGAGTGGGGCTATATATGAAGGTAAAAGTTTTACAAGGAAATATACACGTTGCTAGATAGGAAAAATATTACAATCTTTTTAAAATTGTTCAATTTTTCTCAAGATAAACAGGGCCATAAGTGCTATAATTATTATGCCAACATCCTAGAGTAACAAAGATTCATTCGCCCTTGAGATCAGGATGGGACTGCAAAAGAGAATGCAAGTTTTACGAATATGTATGAAAAAAATATTTAACAAGAATAGTAAGGCATTAATATGCAAGCAGTTGGTGCAGATTCAAGTTTATTGTTCAAATCAAAACCCCTGAGTGTAGGGTAGGACTACAATGGGGAAAAAGTTTTACTAAAAAGAAACCATGATTTTAAATTTTCTTTAAAAAAAAGAAAGACATCAATTGAAATGTTAATGTACAAGCATTCTCATGGTTCGGTCAATTATGACCTAGGAGCAAAGGGTTACTAAAGGGGGTCATTATAATAAAATATTTTGAAATAATAACTGGACCCAATCAAATCATATTAAAGTGGAAATATTTCGTTTTTGTCCAGTTAATAAGGTTTATTTTTATGCCCCGTAATTGAAGATTTAGGAGAAGTATGTTTTGCCATGTCTGTCTGTCTGTTTGAAGGATTGTTCGCAAAAACTTTTACATTGCCCGTAGGTTTTGATTGGTTGTAGCTATGGTTCTGATATTTCATATGCGTATGCCCTGTGTTACGACCTTTCTTTGGGTACCAAAACATTTGAACTCTAGACCTTGGAGTTTGACACATTTTGCAAGTCTTTACCCAACTTTAACCTTCGCGATAACTTTTAAACAGTTGGTGATAGAGTTTTCTTACTTTACATTTACATTTATGTTGCAATGCCTTTCTATGAATATTCATATTTTTGGCCTTGATCTTTGAGTTTGAACCACTTAAAATGTTTACCTTGGGTGTAACTTTTTACACAAAAATTCCAAACTTTTACTTTGACTATAAGTTTTGAATAGTGGAAACTAGGACATATATCACATGTGTATTTTTTGTGACAAGACCTTTCATTGATACCAAGAACTTTGACCCTTTGACGTTGACCTTGAGATTTCAATACTTATGGAAAAACTTTTACCTTGGCCATACCTTTTGAACGGTAAGGGTTTTCATACTTCACATGTGTAATCCTTATAAAAGAATTTTCATTAGATACAAAGAACTTTGACCCTTTGACATCGTTGTTGGACTTACTTAAAAAAACGAACCTTGACCATAACTTTTGAAGTGTTAGGGTATTCATGCATCATATAATTAATTCTTGTGGCAAGACCTTTCATTAGATATCAAGGACTTTGACCCTTTAATAAATTTGACCTTGAAGTTTGATCTAAAAACTTTAAACTTGTCCACAATTTTTGAAAATGTTCTATAGAAGGATACAAAACAGGATCAGATCTAACACGGAACTCCAAAACATCAGAATTGGGATCAGGTGCCATTGGGGAGTGAGCATCCCCTGCCGACCGGTTACACCCACTGTGTGCTCCTTGTCATTATCAGATAATAACGGAAAAATCCGTCGTCAATTCAGTGAAAATTAAAAATACACTTAACAATTCATGTAAAATTAATGGATCAACAAACTGGAAAAAAATTTACATTTTGTTAATTCCTTTTGTGGAGTACTTTTATTTTATAACACCTTTTAAGTGCTTCCATAATTTTAGATATTGGACCTTACACTTCATAGGTAGGTAGGTGGGTATTCTCTAAGCATATCTTATATATTGATAAATGTGGCAAATCTAGTCAATATTTGTATAATATGCATTGCAGGATGAACAATCCAATGACTGGATGTTGCAGGATATAAATGGAAAGGAAATGAGTGCTAATAAAGTTTACTCAGCATTTATCAAATGTATGGTCAATCAAGTTAAGAGGAAGATAAACAAAGAATACCCAGGCTCAAAGTCAAGTGACATAAAATGGATTTTATTGGCTCCTTCTGACTGGACAGATGATCCAAAACAATTTCTAGCTGAAGCTGCTAAAAAGGTTTGTAAATTATCCTATGAATTTATATTTCATTATTCATGTCATAACAAATTAATGGGAATTTAATGATTTGTCATTCTTTAGCAGTGTGCTAAATCCTGCATTTACATACACAAGATCAACCCTTATGTAAACCTAAAATTATTACATTCAAATAAAGACAGATAAACCTTTCATTTACAATGCAGCCTTGTTAAGGCTTTAAAAAGGGGCGGGGCCTAACTTATATAAAAATGTTAACTGTGACATCAAACAAAAATAGGTATTCCTCATAATACCAGAGAATCAAATACTTTGCAATTTTAAAGTGTATAAGTATAATAAACAACAACATTACTTATCAATGCATTAAAATAGTTGCTAGTTAAATCCAAGACAACAATTTATAAACAAATAACCAATCGCAGCAAACTTGTCGAAATGATGTCATTTTAGTAAAAAAGACGTAATATATGTGCTGTGAAAGGCATATCAAGTATAATGTTAACGATGAAAAATGCATTTTATTATTAAACATATTATTATTGACAGATTTTTAGATAGGCTATTAAAGGTACTTGGACACGGATTTGAAGTCAATATTTTCTCTATAATATTACGACATATATATTTTAATACCATTTCACACAAAAATTAATGAAAAATCTTATTTCATTTAACAGTTATTTAAACTTCAAATTTTTTGGCGGGTTTGATTGACACATGCTTGCATGTTCATAAATTTTAACCTTATTCTTAATCCTTAGGAAAAGTGGCAATCTTGTTGTGTAATAATGAGAAATATCAAAACTTTTATCCAGAAAAAAATTTTATTCAGAGTAGAAATGTTAGAAAGCAAAACTCCTTTACAAGTATCGTCATTCCGAACTAAGAGTTGAGTTCAGGGTTTAGCAAATCGAGCACACTCGTGTTATGTACACGGTTTTTGTAAACAAGGCACGAGTTCTGTTTCTGTTGATGTTTACAATTCACCGGAAGCGTTCAATCGTCACAATCTGCTTATCTCAACTGCACGGACTGACAATATATTGTGTGTTTGTTTTGCTTTCGAACATGTCTAATATGAGTTTTCTAGATTATTAATATTTTTCATTTATACACAACGAAATTGCCACTTTTCCTAAGGATTAAGAATAAAATCAATTTGTAAAAGTGCAAGGATGTGTCAGTATTCTTATCTTGGTTTACTGTTTAGTTTTTGCTTTGAGAGGGCTATTTGTGATATTTGTGATATTTCTGCATTTACAATGCCGTCAGACAGGAGAAAAACCGGGGCTACTTCTAAACAGGCTTCGGAGTGTTCACAGAAGAATGCAGGTAATGAACCGTGAGAAGACCCAGCCGATAATCAGTCTATTGTTACCACTATTGAGGACATTATAACATCAGTGGAAACTATAAAAAATGATCTGTCGGAGGGTGATCAGAGCGTAGATTAAAAAATAAAATAAGTTTCAGAACAAATGAAAGCAATTATGAAAGTATATATCTTTGCTGCGTCAAGAAAACGCTCAATTGCGAAGAGAATTGGAATTACTACGATCGGTTGTAAACCGAATGGACAGGAAAATGTCCGTTGTCGATCAAGGTCTATGCGGAACAATATCCTTATTCAGGGTTCTCCATGAGCTGTTTTACTGTGTTGCTCCCGACCCAGTAAAAATCTTTCCGACACAGTAACGATTCAAATTTTACACGTGCGACACAGTAAAAATTTTGCCGACACAGTATAATCTGTGACAATTAGAAAATCCAAACTTATATATTTTCTGTAACGGAATTTATATATTGTCTGTAACGGAAAGTTTAAACAAGCAATTCTACCAAAAGGTAGAGCACTTAAGTAGGGCTTCACTTTGCATAATCAGTTATCTCGTACACCGACTTTACGCATGAAGGAACAAAGACAAATAATTTGTTTTCACACTTCCATATAACGGTTAATTAGTAGTTGCATTAAAAATACATTGTATTATTTTTAAAAAGTATTTAAATAAGTCTTTCATATAAATTATGTAACATCGTACCGAAATCATTAAATTGATGTCAAAAAATTCTTTCAAATTTTCAAGGAACTCTTAAAAGTATTTAACTATTTTGAAGTTTCTTCTTTTTTTTTTTGTAATTCGGTAATTTGAACAAAAAAACTGATCAAAATTAAAGTACTGAATGGAGGTGACGTCTTCCAGTAAAATGTGATATTCACCCCAAGTAACTGGCATATACAAAAATTTCAATCTAATAGAAACCCCAATGAAAAATCACTGGAAAGAAAAACGTGAGCAACACGACAATGTACGTATTTTGTAACTTATTTGATGTATAAAAACTGAACTAGTTATCCTTAAGGACGTTCGATCCTAAGATTTTGAGCTTATTTTGGTCAGGTCCTTTATTTATAAAATTCTGCATCATTTTTAAGTTCTAACATTAAATCTGAATTCTACTGTGCAAATTTAACTATATTCAATGAAAAAACCGCGATTAAATTCCATTCAAGTAGAATTAAGCAGGGACTATATTTTGTATCGGAAGATTTTTTTAGACGAAAATGATCAGTTTTTCCATTTTGAACTATAACAATACTGTTATTTTTGGATTCCTATTTTTCCATCCTGGTTGCACACAAAGCTGTTTTTCGCAGTGAAATGTCTTATGCTGGTTCTGAAATATCTATTAAATTATTTCTTATGAATTCTATCAACAAAGTGTGACAAATATAGTCAACGTATTCTGAAAATCCGGGAAAAAATTAAGCCAATTTTAACGTAAAATTGACACTTTTTTAGTCATATCTGAAAATTTACATCATATACCCCAACTTTTGATGTTCTTTTCTAAATATTCAAGATAAATTTGACCTATTTGCTTAAAATCAGAAAAAGTTTAAGACTTTAAAATAATTTCCTTGCTTATTAAATTTTCAATGCCAAAAAAATCACTTTTTATTAGTGCAGAAAGGTCAAAAAATTGATTATGCGAAGCAATTTCAAACTTTTTCTTAGTCACAATTTTTAAGTGTCTCTTTTTAAACAAACTTAGAGTTCATTTTGTTTCATGCTTTAATTGGATAAAAATATTGGAAGGAAAACGTCAAAAATTTAATTTTTAATTAAAACACAAATTTCAGTGCAAGAAGGTCATATTAAATGTACTGTAGCGCCAAAAGAAGCGTATTGACCCCCATTTTTTGATTTGAATTTTAATTAAGCTATGTATGTAGAAACTAAAAATATACTTGGCCAAAAAAGTTTAAGACTTTAAAAATCAGGATCGAACGTCGTTAAGTACCCATCACAATGACAGGAAAATATCTCGCATTTCTTTTCAAATTATATTTTGATTTGTTTCTTGTTACACAATAGCTGCAGATCTGTAGCTCTTCGAAAAAAAATTCACAAACCGGAGAGGTAGTGTGTCACCCATTGAAAAAACGGTATATTTATTGAGCACAAAGAAGTGCGCTGTTTCTCGATTTATTTCTCCGTGTTTTTAAACTGTCATCTCAAAATATTAATAACTGTGTTTTCCCAACATATTCTTTCACTTTTTCTAAAACAAAACATTCCTTATAATTGTTATATATGTAAAAATGTTGCAATTACGTTATTAGAACGCGTAGTACATTGATGCAATTGTATATAAAAAAAATTAAATAATTTAGCCCTATTTAACATGGTAGTCATGTTGAACTTTGTAATAGACCTTCATAAAAATGACTGACAGTAAAAATACCATGTTAACGCAGTTATGGAGCACGAAAGGGGAAAAGACGCTTACTGATTTCAATATGATACCTATAATTAAATTAGTGTAAATTTATTTAGACGTTTTTTTTAACTTGATTGCTATAGCAGCTTTAAATGTGATTGTAGATTTTCAGCATGCATAAATTACGTCACAATTAAGGAATGTTTTTTAGTTTTGTGTGAGTTATTGGTGTGTGAATCACATAGACTAGTCACGTAGGCATATTTCATGAAGCCCGCTAGCGCTTCATGAAAAATATGCCTGCGTGCAAGTCTGTGTGATCCACACACCAATAATTCACACTAAACTGAAAAACATTCCTTATATTTACATTTTACATGTTCGGAAGCAACTAAAATATACTCAATATTTGAATTTCTTGTTGCCCTGTATCGCTGCATTTTTACAAACGTCGCTGCAGCCTCATTGTGACGTCACGTTAACGCACGTTTCTCCGTGTATATTTCTACGCGTGAGTATACACAAAAATGACTTTCAAATCAATTTCACAGTTGGCTTAGTAGAAAAACACAGCGAATGTAAATATTCACTCTTATTCACAAATTGCATGGAATTTCCGGAAAGTGATGGAGTTTGGGCATAGCGACGGATTTAGAGGGTTTGGCAATGCTCAGTTATACAAATATAGAAATGCTAACAATCAATGAATCTTTGCCATACATATATGAATGTATGAAAAAGAAAATAATGTACGTGTCATATATTTTTGAAATTGCAACATGCAGGCTCTGGGGCCATAAAACTTAGATGAGCTCACTCTTGGTCTCAGTCTCACTTTTCCACAAATACATGTACTAGTATTCTTTTATGGGTAAAAGTGAAATTAGATCAAAAGTGCCCCGGAGCAAGGAGAGGACATTTATCATCGATGCAGATAGCATTTAATACAATATAAAAAATCCCTCTTTTTTATTTTTTTAAGCCAAAAGCAAGCCCATTTTGACATTTTAAAGAAAGGTAAAAAATTCCTGCATTTTAAAATTTGACTTCCCAATTCGTAGATTATGGGATTAGTAATTTTACTTTAGGATTGAATTCGGCCATCAATTCAAAATCTATATATCATTATTTAAGGAATGTTTTTAAGTTTTGTGTGAGTTATTGGTGTGTGAATCACACAGACTTGTCACGTAGGCATATTTGATGAAGCGCGCTAGCGCTTCATGAAAAATATGCCTACGTGCAAGTCTGTGTGATTCTCACACCAATAATTTACACTAAACTTAAAAACATTCCTTATATTTACATTTTACATGTTTGGAAGAACCGAAAATATACTCAATATTTGAATTTTTTGCTGCCCAATATTGTTATACTTTTACTAACGTCGCTGTAGCTCTATTGTGACGTCACGGTAACGCACGTTTCTCTACGTATATTTCTACGCCTGAGTATACACGAAACTGATTTTCAAATTAATTTCACAGTTGGCTTAGTAGAAAAACACAGCGAATGTAAATATTAAGATTTGAAATATTACTATCAAATTAAAATACTTAGCATAAGGTATAGTATACAGTTATGGAATGGGTACGAGGGAAATAGCAAATTTATGGTTCCCCGAGGGAGGAAACTATTTCCCGAGGCGGCGAAGCCGCCGAGGGAAAAAGTTTCCTGCTGAGGGGAACCATAAATTTGCTATTTTCCGAGTTCGCATTCCATAACTGTTTAATTATACCGAAACAATCATAGGCGATTTAATTTTTTTTACCTGATGTTCCGACATTAAAAAAAAACTGTAGAGACAAAATTAATGCATGCAGTTTAACATATTGTATTTTAACTAATGCATCGTCTCCTAAAACAATAAAATTATTTTTTAAAAAGTATTTTGAATTTCACTGAAATTTCGAAGAATTATCGTTGTCTTCATTTTGCTAGAATTCAAGTATGATTTTGAGATCGCATGTCAAAATGTTTTGACGTCATAGTTACATTGCTAATAACATGATGTCACAGACTCGAGATTCCTTGAACGCTCCGCCCACTGAACACTTTGATTGGATAAAATTACTAATAAATATTCATGAGGGAGTAGTCCCAGGGAGTAGCTCTGATTTTCCAGGGAGTAGTCCTCATATGAAAAAAATAGTCTTCTCTCGGGGAAATAGGCAGTTTTATGGTATTAAATTTATATAGAATAATAACAGTAGAGGTATAATAATTCAAAATATATTATTAAAGTATGTCTACAGCTTAAAAACAAATTATTCGCCAAAACAAAAAATCCTCTTCAAAGTTCATCTTTAAATTCCTTATAATTACTTTCTTTTTTGTGAATACTTTAAATTATGAATAATAGAAACCACACAATAATAACTTTATTATACAAGTATAAATTATTATGTAGACTAGATTAATAGCTCTAAAAAGTACTGAATAGCTCTAAAATATACATGCATGTCTCCATTTACTGCATGTTTCAATCATTTTAACAATAAAAATGATCTACCTTCGGTATGACATCGATAGATGTCCAGCTGTATTGCGTCTTGTTGTGTATAACTTGTAACAATGTAATTTTTCATATTTGCGGAATCCTAAATTCTAGAGGAGTTCCGACCGAGTATTCGATGAAGTGGTCATTAGCATGCAGCGAAATATTATTATTATTATGTTTATTCACCAATCAAAGGCCCACGGGGGGCATGAACAATTATTACAAAATGATAACATTGATTACAATTCTATATTAAGGATAATGTAACATGACTAGTGATTAAGTTTGACATTGAGAAGTGTATCACCACACTGGATCAAAAACATAGAAACCATAGAATGATAAAAGAAAACACAATTAAATAAAAATGATAGATATAAGGTAAATTAAAAAAAAAAATCTTGTAGTAATGGCAGTACTCTAATATAAAACTAGTGCATCTTGAATACAAAGGGCACCAGGGGATGACACTTCTACACAGCCAGTCTGGCAAACCTGTACCCTAAGTATTGAAGATGGTCATTCCAAAAAAAAATCATTTAAGTATTAACAGAAATAGTAATTTCAATTAATAAGTACTTAGCATATAATTATAAACTTAATGCAAACTAATCTCTTGGAGTTAGTTCAATAGATATTTGACATATGCATACCCACATACACAAACATACACTTACTGTTACACAAATCCATGCATACAAAAATAATAATTTACATACAAATATATGTATGTATAGTATATATATATATATATAAACATACACTTATTGTTACACATATCCATGCATACAAAAATAATAATTTACATACAAATATATGTATATATATAAACAAATGGTTCTATCATGTATAAATGTAAATCTGTGATCTTGAAGGTAGCATACAATTAATGTAAAGAAAAGGTAACTTGGATACAGAGGGTACAAGGGGACGATGCCTCTGCACAGTCGATTATACTGGCAAACCCGTACTCTAAGTATTCAAGACACCCATTCTGACTGATTCTGTACATTTAAGAAGGGAATGGGGGGGACACATTAAATTTACAGAAAAAAAAATTTCATAGGTTTACTAATACTTTTCATACTTCAGCTCTTATGATCATTTTACTGACTTGAATCAGTATTTGCACATCCTCATTAGTCATGGGCCAATTTAACTTATTATCACTGTCCAAGTTGTGGAAATTCTTACAGGAATTGTTTATTAATTCATACAAGACTTTTCTTTCATCCTTAATGTGATTACATGAAAAGAGAAAATGTTTCTCATCATCAACTCTTTTGTTATTGCATCTATTGCAGTGTCTTTCTTCTCTAGGAATGCCTATATATCGGCCCCTTTCAATATCAAGTCTATGAGCTGATATGCGAAAACGAGTAAAACTTCTCCTCTGCTCAAAATTCTTAATTAAATTAAGATACTTTTCTTGACCAAAATTTTGTTTAAAAGTGCTATAGCATCTCAGCTTTTTATCAGAGTGTGATTTAAGTTGAGAATTCCACTCTTGTATATAATATCTAAATAAACAATCTAAGTTCACGTTTGAATTTGTGCATTTTGACTGAAGTTAAATCACGAATACCCTTGATATTGGTAATAAGAAAATGAATGGAGCTGTACCAAGAAGTGAGTTTTTTCTCAAACAATGATTTGGATTCACAATATGCATCTTTTAAAATTGGGAAAGAATGGCCTAGATTTTCAAGCCTATACCAGTACCTTATCATTGATCTTACAATGTCAAAGTGCAGGGGAAATCTACCTGAATCAGACAATACAGCAAAATTAGTTGCAGTTTTATGCTCACCTAGTACTGATTTACAAAATTTCAAGTGGAGTTTTTCACAGAATAATTTGGAGTATATTTTATCAATAGTACAATTGGGTATGCTATTTTTTTTTGTAAATGGATTAAAACAACCCCAAACTTCAGATGCATACAATAAAATAGGTTTAATTGTATGGTCAAAAATATGAATAGTGGTTTTAACCTCAGGATTCAGGGAAATGAAATTTTTCCTGAGTTTAAAAAATGATTTTAATGCATTTTTGATAAAGCTGCTTTTGAGAAAAGGAGAAAGAACCCGAAGAACAAAATGTCACACCTAGATATTTGTATTCAGACACACATTCCAGTTCGACATCATCGAGGTAAAATTTTGTTTTGGAGAGTCTACCTGCCTTGTTAAAAACAACTATCTTTGTTTTAGATGTATTAAGACAGAGACACCAATCGTTGCAGTATTGCTGTAGAAAATTAAGTTCTTGTTGTAAACCTTCCGCTGTGGAGGAGAGTAGAATTATGTCATCAGCATACATCAAACATTTAACTGAATTTGAATTTAAATAAACAGGGTCAGTAGCTGAGTTCAGGTAAACTGGAAGATCATTAATAAAAATTTTAAATAAATTGGGACTAAGATTGTCACCTTGCTTCACTCCCAAAATTATTGGGAAAAAGTTAGTAATCTTATTATCGACTCTGACACAGGATTTACTTGATGTATACATACTTTTCACTACTTCATAAAAATTTGTTCCTACCCCTATTTTGAGGAGTTTAATTTTGATTCCTGTGTGTATAACAGTATCAAAGGCTTTTTGAAAATCAACAAAGCAGGCATATACTCTACCATCTTTAGTATTACAGTACTTATCAATAATTGTCTTGAGTATATACATATGGTCTGATGTTCTTGCTTTTCGAGTGAAGCCGATCTGATAATCACTTATTATATGATGTTTTTCTAAAAATTTATCCAGTCGAATGTCTAGTATTTTATTAAATAACTTTCCTATTGCATTTGTAACTGTAATGCCCCGATAGTTGTTTGGATCAGAACTATCATTACTTTTATAAATAGGAATAATGTACCCAGAAGACCAAGGTTTTGGATAATATCCAAATGTAAGGCAACAGTTGAATATTTTATAGAGACATGGTAGTAAAAAAGTTTGACTACATTTGATCATATGGTTTGAAATATTGTCAAGACCTGGGGCTTTTCCATTTTTTAATTTTGAGATAGCATTTGAAATTTCTGCTACAGATATATGATTATCAAGTTCACTAAAACATTTAGTTTTTTCCAGATTGGTAAGAATATTATCAAGCTGCGCCAGACGTTGGGCATACTTGGGTTTTGGTTGGTTTAGATTTTGGAAGTGAGAGACCCAGGTGTTTGGATCGATTGCGTCCGAACTGTTCGTGTTTTCAGTACCTTGCAGCTTATCAATAAGATTCCAATAAGATTTTGGGTTTTCTTCATGTAGAGTTTCTAACTGTTTTAGCAGAGATTGTTTATACTGTCTGCATTTGTATTTCCTTGTTTTGGTATATTCTCTATACAGTTTGTAATAGTGATTTCTGACAGCGGGATCTTTGGGGTATTTAGTATATATCTTTGCGTAGCTAAATAGATTTCTTCTCATAGAATTCAAGTCTGAATCAAACCATTTTTTAAGGTTTTTGTTCGTCTTTCTGCAATTTTTTTTTGCATTTTCTAAGGGACTTATCTGCAGTATTAATAAGGATATTAGATAATTCTAATGTAGCATTATCAATTGTCGAGGGAGAATTAAGATTAGGTCCATTTAAAAGATTATGTAATTTTCTTTGAATGTCCTCTGAATTAAGAGCGGCTTCGAAGTGAGCAGAAGAATCATCAGACCAAATGTAGTTAGGAGATACAGGACTTGAATTGACATCATCCATATCAGATTTAAGACAAGACCTGGCAGATAGTGACCATTGCAACAAACAGTGGCAATCAGACAAAGCAGGTAAAAATTCTGATACTCTAAAATACAATAGTATTTGGTTTAGTATTTTTTCTGAAACCAACACATAGTCAACTGTGCTACATCCGTTATTCACCTTTTTCAACAGTGATAGCACCAAACAGATTTATAAGATCGGGACGATAATTTTACGTTCTAATAGATTTTTTTTAATGAATTGCAAAAACAGAGGGGTGAAAATAACTTCGCTTTTGTGATAAATTACGGTGAAGTGCAAAAATAACTTCGCATTTGTAATAACTAACGGTGAATTTTGGAGATCAATAGGGACTATTGCGCCTCAGACGCACCCTAAACACCCTAAAGCAACAATAAAAAAATTCTCTCTTTTTTATTTTTTTAAGCCAAAAGCAGGCCCATTTTGACATTTTAAAGAAAGGTAACTACGATCGGTTGTAATCCGAATGGACAGGAAAATGTCTGTAATCGAAAACGATGTTACGGATCTTAGATCAAGGTCTATGTCGAACAATATCCTTATAAGTTATTCACAAATATCATTACGAACCCAACGAGAACCTAAACACGTCGATGCCATTTACTTTTAAAGAACTTTTTGGGGTGAATGTCAGTTTTGTAAAGATTCAAACAAATGGGGCGCGTCCAGAATATAATTCTGATCGACCTGCAACCATTGCTGCAAAGCTGACTTACCGTAGTAAAATCAACACAATTCGATATGCCTAAAAACTAAAGCTAAAGAAAATTGCTAAACAACCATTGCCTTTCTTTATTACTACGCAGCAACTCGCATCTATTGTTTGCGCTCGAAACAAGGTGTATGATACGGCAGAGTCTTTGCGCAGTCAAAACATCACTGTTAAGATTCAAAAGAATCAGGTCAACTTGGCCAACGGCTCCAGATAGAAATATGACATACCATTTCTAACAAATGCAGATTATTTATTACTGAAGAGACGGAAAACTTAGAATCTTTATGGATTACTATTTTATTCTCAGTGGCATATCCGATATGATTTATATACCCTCAAATCATGCGTTGTCGTGGCATTACATTAAATTTTTAATTTAGTGCTTCAAGACTGAATAATTGAGATGTTTGCTATTTATCACATATACAAACAATAATTCTCCTTATTTTAAAATAATTTTAACTCATAAATCATTTGTTATTTGTTCAGAAGGTCATTGAATTCTTGCATAGTTGCTCTTTCGATTTTTTTTTTTTGCCGACGTCATTTGTTTTCGTGGTAAATATAACAAGTAAACTATGGAAATCTAGTCGGGCAAACTCCTTATAAATGTTACAGAGTCAAAAATTCTAGTTTATTTACAAAATGATTACATTATCTGTCATGAAAATTTATTGGTGTAAATTAAGACCACATCTATCTAGGTATGATTAAGCTGTATTGCTAAAAAAATGTAAAAAAAAAAATTCTTTCTGAAGAGTGGTGTAGAAGTTATTTTGAAAAGCTTTATTTGAATGTTTCATGTTTTTAAATATAATTCCATGCATATTTAAAGAAATTAAATGATTAATTCAATGAATAATCAATGGCACAATATTTTTTAAATCATATTATGTTTTTAACAAACCCGATATTTTCTTTGAAAAATGATGTTACTAGATCACCGTAGAAAAGAATCAAAAGTGGTAAATTCCAAATTATTGCCACATGACCGGTAGCTGTATGAATAGTTAACAGACGATGGTATGCTATTAGTTTGTAAGTTTGGTATTCTAGTTCAAAACACAATGCATTGGTGTATATTACACAAATTGTCAAATTTGCGAACTATCCAAAACTCACTCGCTAATGTTTTATTTGGTCAAAGGCAAAAAAGGTTTAACATTTGGTCAGAGTACATGCACAGGGTCCCTTTTATTAATAACAAATATGACGTCATTTCGATCTCAGGTCGTACGATTATTCGTAAAAATAAAAAAAAAAAATACCACGAAAATGTATAGACTACGAAAACACATTACGGGACGGTATGAAATTGTCTTTGCCCTATCGGCCAAATCTCTAACAAGACTTGCATTTCTATCACTCTATGATGCATGTGACTTTAATATGTTTACGGTGTGTCCGTTGGGGAGACCGCAATTGTACCATCAAAAACACTTGAAAAATTGATCAGCCACTTCAAACATCAAGCCGCACGAGACATCTCGACTAGCTGTGACATCACACGACGTCACATAGATCGTTGGATCTTACGGAGACAGTCGAGTTTCTGGTTGAAACTATATAGACCTAGGCTAGTGCAATTTTGGTCGAAAAGCATTATAGAGTTATTTTTTGCTTCTTTTAAAGATTTCTACAAACTGAATCCTTTTATGGCCATGGTTTACGTTATTATTTATTTATTCCCGCAAAAGACATTGGGTAGTAATGGAATTCTGGGAATGTTTCACACAAATTTGGCCTGACGTATGTACAAATTTCATTCCAAATTTCCTCTGTTCTTACACGTTAGTCTAATGGGGATATGAGACATATTTTAATTCAGTTTCGTCAAAATCAAGAGGTGTAGCTATATTTTTTAATAATACTTTTGAACACAAGGTTCATAATAAAATATCTGATGATGAAGGGAATCTTTTGGCTTTAGATTTAACAATTGAAAACAAGCGTCTGAGTTATTACAATATATGGACCGAATGAGGACACACCCAACATTCAAATCAAGATGTTACTTTGGTAGGAGATATTAATCTAGTTTTAGACCCAGAAAAAAGATTATTTTAATAAAAAATATATTAACAATCCAAAGGCAAGAAGTAAAGATCTAGAAATAATCTATGATTATGATTTCATTGATAAATTTAGAGAAATGCAGCCGGATGAAACAATATATACTTGGCGTTAACCGTCCCCTTTTAAACAAGCAAGATTAGATTTCTTTCTTATATCAAATTTTCATTTAAATAGTGTTGACGAAAGTAAAATTCTAAATAGTTATAAATCTGATCACTCAAAGGTCACCAATATATCTAAAGATTGAATTCAATGAGTTTACTCATGGAAAAGTTTTGTGGAAATTTAATAACTCACTTCTGTAGGTATTTGAGTTTATGTTTTACTGATTTTAGTGTGACCAGGTGTCACGTGAGAGAGAGGGAGGGACCATAGAGTTAGAGAGGAGCAAGTGTGTGTCGGTGCCTGGACGTGTGTCGTCGTAACATTTGTGCAATTCTGTCAGTCATTGCTATTAACTTTGTTTATTATTACAATACATTATTGTTAAAACGTTTATTCGAGTCTATCGTCCATATTCAAGTGTTACATTTCTTATAGATATCAAATATATTGAAGCAGTTATTCAGAAAGCAAAGGAAAATTATGCATAACGTATCTATTCTAAAAAATATCTCCACGAAATATCAGATGCAGAAATTCAGTTTACTATAGACGAACAGCTTTTCTATGAAACACTCTTAATGGAAATTAGAGGCAAGACTATTTCTTTTTCTAGTTATGTAAAGAAAAAAAGCAATGAGAGAGTGAAAATCAGTTATTTTCATAGAAATATCGTATGGTCTAGAGTAAAATAGATGACTGAAGGAGAAAAAACCTACTAATTATTTTCTAAACCTTGAGAACAGACACTATACAAATAAAATAATCCATAAATTGATAAAATAAAAAAAATAATTTAATTTTAAAATTAAGATTTAATTTAAAAATTAAAATTTATCCATAAATAAATAAAGATAAACAATAGATTCAGAAACTAGGAGACTTATTGTTCACAGAACAATAAGAAGTCTTTCCACCTTCTTTGAATTTCATTTTGTTTTTTTTATATCTGACTACTTAAAATTAAATTCCATGAATAAGAAATCAAAATTGACCTAAAGGATAAAAAAATGAAGTTTAAAAAAAATTGAATGACCTTAACCTTAGACTTTGAAAAAAATATTAAAGGTCAAAGGTAAAGGATCATAATACAATTGCCCCCATGCTTCTACGACTTATAGTTTTCAAGTTATAAGGTTTAATAGTAAGTACAAAGATGTTAAAAGGGCAATTACTCATAAAAGGGGTCATCAGATCCTTTCGCACTTTTACAGTGAAGTTATGCCTAAAGAACCTTAAGACTTTAGTGAAGGTTTAGTGTTTTTACGGTCTACGGTTTCGGAGGAGTAGCGATAACAAAGTTTTTCGCACAAGGGGCAATAACTTTTGATAGGGTCAATCTAAGGGGACAAGAATGAAATCTTTGAAATAGTTTTAAGAGTACATATTAATGATGCAAAGACATTAAGTATATGGTGAAAGACAAAAGAGATATAAAAAGAGATTAATTTCTCATTTTTGGAATGACCTTGACCTTTGACTTTTGCATAAATGTTAAGGACGAAGGTCACTGAATCTAATGCAGTTGGTCCCATGTCTCTACGACTTCTCGTTTTGAAAAATTTTAATTATTTGTAAAATTCAAAAAGTTTCAGGGGCAATAACTCATTGAAGGGGTTTACGAATCCTTTCGCAATTAATAGTTTGAAAGGTCCTCTCAAGTAGTCGTAGACATTGGTGAAGGTTTCATACCTCTACGGTTTACGGTTTCGTCGGAGTAGCGATAACAAGCATTTCTTGCGTAAGGGGCAATAACTTCAAAAAGGGTCAAAGATCGAATATGGGGGGTCATTTTTCGGAATAACTTTTAACATCCAGTATCATGAACAATAAAGATTTTCGATAAGCCTTGCGGTTTCAAAACATCTCCAGAAATAAAATGATAACTAGGAGACTTATTGTTCACATATACAGCTGTATACGTTGTATATGAAATAGGTTTGGCTATATGAAAATTATCTTGAATACAATTTTAAGTTCAGATCAGAATGGTTTTGTACCCGGAGGATACATAGGAGAAAATACCAGGTTAATCTATGATCTAATGCATTATACAGAAGAAAGAAATATCCCTCGTATGTTGTTAATGATTAATTTTGAAAAATCATTTGACACAGTGCCATGGAATGTTATTGATAAAGCCCTTAAATTCTTTAATTTCGGTCCTTCTCTAAGAAGGTAGGTTTCATTATTTCAATGTAAATTCCAATGTAATATTGTATTAGCAATCAATCAAGCAGGCCACCTATATTATTTCTTTAAGCTAGGCCGTGGTTGTCGCTTGGGTGATCCAATTTCACCATATATATTTTTACTATGTGCAGAAATTTTAGCTTTAAAAATAAAAAGATAATACAAATATGAAAGGGCTTAAAATCGATGGGGAGGAATACCTAATGTCTCAATATGCAGATGACACACTAGTTATACTAGAGGGTACAGAACTATCCCCAGGAAATTGTATTGAAGAAATAACTCAATTTTATAAATTATCAGGACTTAAAATTAATCTCTATAAAACACAAATAGTCTGGATGGGAAGCAAAAAATATTCAAATGAAAAACTACGTAATGAAATTGAATTTTCAATGGACAAGGTATTTATTCTGATACTGACTTAACTAGAGTTCCAAAACTCAACTATGACAAACAGCGGTCAAAATTAAGAATATAATACTACAGTGGAGTAAAAGACTTACTACCCCCTTAGGTAGGATTTCACTTATAAAATCAATATTAATAGCACAGTAAAACCATCTTTTTTATTGCTTTACTTTCTGAATATTTTGTTAAAAATCTAAATAGTGTTTTATTTCATTTTCTTTCATGATCAGAAGTAGACAAGATAAAAAGAAAATAAATTACTCAAGATAACAAGAGTAGAGCATTGAATATGATTGACTTAAATAACTACAATAAGAGCTTAAAATCATCTTGGAAGCTCACTCCTGCATGGTACCTGATCCCACCTCTGATGTTTCGGAGGTCAGATGTTTTCGAAATGCGTCAATATCATCATTTTCTGAAAAAGTATACAAAACTGGCCAATTGTTGAAGCTATTTTTCTATATTTAATATGGAGCGCAACCTCTGATCTTAAATATTCAACTAGTAAATGATAGCACTGTTTCTGGGAATTCAAAGACATGTTTTATTTTTTAGATCAGAGAGTGCGCTCATATTATTTTTCTTCACTGAAAGACTCAGATATTCCTATTTGCCTTAAAATTTAAGACCATTCCAATTTCATAGAGCTAGTTCTCCAAGACCTGGATTTTTATGAGAAAAAAAAATTATTAAACATTAAAGCACTAAGTCTCTTTTTTATTTAAATGCTTCAAATGGAACATCAAGTAATAATCAATCGATCAACTTGTATACCTACAGGGCCATTTTATGCATGAAGTAAACCAAGCTCTTTTTAACCTAATGACAAAATCTTATACAATTTTCCCACTATACTTCGTAAACAGTATTCAGGTTAACGATTGAAATGTAAATCTATAAGAAATATTGCTGATTTCTTTTAAAAAGTCTGTTTGTGTTATTTATCCATAAGGCTGGCTTTAAAACAGGCATCGATATTACTTATGCAGCAATATACCTTCATCACATGCATACGGATTGTATATATCTCAGTTGATTCAATACGCAAGAGCATGCTCTACGTAGGAACAATTTCTAAAACGAGGTAAATTTCTGACAAGCAAGTTTATGAAACAAGAATATTAGCAGTCTCGTTTAAAGTCACCATTTCGTAAGTTCTATCGTCGATACAATGGCCTTGTCAGCAAATACAATTTATCATTAAGTCAAATGCTGACTGGCGTTTTTTAGTCAGTTAAAATTACTAATTGTAAGTCCATTATTTATACATTGAATCGACGACAGATTTTTCCGTTATTTCCCGATCATGACAAGGAGCACACTTTGCTTATTTGTTTCACCAAACAGAGGTTTTAGGGTTAGTCCTCGAGCGTACAACCCGCGACTTAAGGATCCACTCCTTACTTTGCGACTCTAGAACAGACGTTCGATCCTCTGCCCCATGCGGGCGACGAAATACACTAGTAATGAAGCTTTTCGTCATTTCATAATTTGAATACATAATATACCAACTTATTAATGGTGTTATTAATAAAACTTTACTTCAAACACCCTAAAGCAACAGAGCAGCAGTCATTTGTTACATTGATGTGGTTCATGGGCCCCTTGTTTCCTTAAGCGGGGGAATAAGCTTTGATATAGAAATGTGAGAAAGTAAAATCATTTCAAGATTAGCAAAGCTTTGATCAGTTATTTTGAAAGGCAATGTTTAAACTTGATATTTTCACGTCTAGACAATACAATTTCCTCCAAGTCTAAAAATATTTTCGTAAGTTCTATTTTCAATACAATGACCATGTCAGCAAATACAAATTATTATTGAGTCAAATGCTGACATTTTTTCATACCAATTGTTAGTCCATAATTTATACACTGAATTGACGACGGGTTTTCCGTTATTTCACGATCATGACAATGAGCACACGGCGGGTGTGACCGGTCATCAGAGGAAGCTGACTCCTCCATTGCATCTGATCCCACTTCTGATGTTTCAGAGGTCCGTGTTTGCTCTGCTCCTATTTTGTTTTGTTTTATGGACTTTGAGATTGAATACTGCTCGTTATCTCCATATTCTTCTTTCATGAGTGTAAAGAGTCAATACTTACATGGATAGAAAACACCATTACACGAAAAACGTTAACTGTAGGTTACATGCATAGATTTATAAAAGATTATTTGCGTGCAGATGAAGTTATTAAAAATATATATGTTTTAGGAAAGATATATTTACGCCGTCTTTATCGATTCTTTCATATTTTGTAAAGGCTGGAATTGATAAAAGACGTCTGCTTGTCATCAATGAACATGAGGCTGTATCTTTATACTGCAACAATACCCCTTTGGTTGTTTGTACTTGTGAAGGACATGAGTTTATTACGTTTCAACCTGGACACAAATTTCTGTTGATTGATGTTGGAGGTAAGTATATATTTCTATTTTATTATCTATTTTTTTTCGTTCATTCACAGATTGACTTATGACTTTGTGGTTCATGATATTAACTTAATCGTTATTTAAAATTTGAACAACATATTTTCGTGTAGTTATTGCATGGAATGCCAATGCTGCCCGAAGGCCACTTGCATATTACAGCAAACACGGTTATTAAGAACATGGATATTGCGAATTCACGGATATAAAGAAGTTATCTTGGATCCCCAGATTCATAAATTTAACTAATTCCTTATACGGTTATTACGAATTACGGATATAGCGAAGTAGTTTTATAGATCCCAATGACTTTGTTATAACCCGAGTTTTACAGTATACAGTGGTGTGATTTAAACTTTATATGAGGAGGTGAAGTCATTGTATACATTGGTAAAACCCTTATTTTCAGTAATAAGCTCATTATATGCAGTGATTTTATCATGATAAACAGTGCAGAGTCATTTTATGTAGTGGTTAAATTATGTATTGAAGTGAGTATCGATATCGATACATTATGCTGTAAAATCATAATATACAGTGTTTTACCATAACTTTTATAAATATATTTATCTCAAGCTCTACGGGATATCGTATTGACTTAAAAAAAATGAAAACTACCATTGTTAATTGACAATACGCTGTCGATATATCTAAATTTCATGGTACCTGGATCAGGGGTTCTGGTATAGGGCTGGTCTATATAAATTATATACAAGTGAAAATGCATGAATTCTCCAGAATTTCTGTTAATGGGTATTTAAGAAACTAACCACAGGCTGGGCTATATGATTATATTGATTTGAACATATTTGATTGTTTAACACAAAAGGATCAGAAACAAGTTCTTACAACTAACAAGTTCTTCTCCTGGTGGTAGTAAAGTTGAGTGCAATTGTCATTTGAAATCATTTGAAAAGTAAACTGGATACCTATATTACATTTGATATTAATTTAAAGAAGATGCCATGAACATACTAATTACTGTTTCCTGAGAAACTGTAGGCAAGCTGCATACATTGTCAAATATGAAAAAAAACTCCCAAATTCAGGACTTGTATTCTTAATTTTTCATTGAAAATTACAGTTTAAAAATCAGTTTTTAATCTTGTTTACCTACAAATTATGCCCCGAAACACCTTATTTGACCAAGCTAAAGTTGTAAAGCATCAATAAAGGAATTTATTTCTCAAAGAACTATATGCGGTATATTGCATATATTTGCCCCCACAAAAGTGAAATTTTGAAAACTTCCTGAAATGTGCTGAATTCAATAAATTGTATGAGAAATATAGATTAACAGAACATATTATTGTTTCAAACTAGTTTATTCACATTTTATGTTTTTATGACGTCACAAACTAGTCCGATTTTATATCCTTTTTCAGAAAGAGGACAAAATGGACAAAATTTTAACAATTTTAGCTTTAAAATTTATAGAGCGCAAGTTTGTTCAGGAGCAATATTATCATATTTCATTGATATTATCATTCGACACATTATATCAAAATATTGATCCTGAACACACATGCACTCGGTAACTTTTACTCAAAATATCGACGAAATATGTACATTTTCTGTAAAATTCATAAAAAACTGAAATTTACTTCAATTTTGTGACGTCATTACGTACATATGGCGTCATTAATTATGAAAATATTCAGTGCTTTGAAGTCAGCATATACTCCCCTGTTTAATAACTTCATTAAATATATCTCAATCAAAGTTGAATTTGGGGGGCAAATATTGGTTATTACGGTACCGAATACAGTTCTTTGATAAATCTGTAGGCACCTTTCATTTACTAGATCTTGACCTTAACTGAACCTTTTCTAGCCTATCCATATCAGATAAAGTACAACAAAATTGTTCAATTGAACTACCTATTATCAAGGATAAATCGTTTATAAATTCTGACAGAAAAAGCATGGTTGCAATCGGACTCCTTCGTATGGATAATGAGATAAATAAGACTTTATTGAGTCTATTGAAGAAAATATAAATACATGAATGTGAAATTGACTGTATGTTGTTTAGCAAAAGAATCAAACAAAACATATGAGTGACTAATCAAGCATGATACGAGAAGACCACCTTATTCAAATGATGCTCCATTTGTCGGCGATAGGCCTTTCAATGGCCATAGCATACTTTAATGATAATAAAATTGTAGAAGAAGCGTCCACTTACTGATTCCTCGCATCTCTGGGGTTAGCTCCACGAAATAAAGCTGATGACGCTGAATTCCCAATTTTCAATATGACCTCCGCTCTGACTCTCCCCTGCACAAATGATATATAAAGCAGGGGTAAGAGTCGGAATAATATCGGATTAGGATTCCTGTGATATAGAGATAAAGATATACCAGGTAGTTATGATGAGCAATAGTGTTTCTTTTAGAAATTGTGAATGTCATGGCCTCTGGTTTAAATTAGGAATCATATTCAGTTGTATGAAATTGTTACATGATTATTCAGGTGACATATAAGACCCATGGACCTCTTGTTATACACCGCTTGAAAAGTGGGATGGCAAACAGTAATCGTGAGGTCCATCCGTATGTCTGTTAAACTTTGGGGTACCCATCTCTTATCCACAAAACCTCTCACTATTGAATGAAATTTGATGAGACTTTCACAGAATCTTTATTACATATATATTGCCATTGTACATCTCCCATTTTACTTTTTGATCCGACATATATTTTGGGTTTCCCAAACCAAAACATGGGCACTGCCATTATATTCTTACCTATGATCTATCTTCTTTACACGATACCGTTAAACATTATAGCAAAACATGGATACTGCCATTATATTCATATTGGAGGTGGGGGTGTATCATTTGGTGAGGTCATTGCTCACAGTTCCTCAAGTTCAAATTTGTATTTTTTTAAGTATTAATTTTTATAAGCTGATACATACTAATATTAATCTTACTGTCTTTAAGTTGAATACGATTTATGTTCGGATTCTCGCTATATGTGAAGATATATATATATATATATATATATATATATATATATATATATATATATATATATATATATATATATATATATATATATATATATATATATATATATATACATAAACTAATGAAATAAGTTATTTATAAAGCACATTTTACACCAACTCTTCAACTAACATAACTGCATAACTGCCCTTTCACTACGCTTCGCGGTTTATAAAGCGTAAACTGCCCCAAGTTATGTTAATCGTATAATATAAAGTGAAATAAGCTTCATTCCTTAAATAAGCTATATATATATATATATATATATATATATATATATATATATATATATATATATATATATATATATATATATATATATATATATGGATACCCACTTCCGCCACAGCCCGGGGTTGAACTCTCGACCTTCGGAATATTTCTCCTAGCAGTACTGGAACAGCGCGCTAGACCGCTCGGCTATCTAGGCAAGTCATAAAACTTGCATCTCGATGCCGATTGAATTCTCGCGGCGCTGTCCTACACTACACGGTCTTTGAGATTAGAAGTGAGATACAGTTATTTGGACATTAGTTTTAACAGAGGATTGTTACCAATACATGTTGTAATGAAATTGATTATTATTTATAAAGCACATTTTACAACAACTCTTAAACTAACACAACTGCCCTAAGTGAAGAAATATTAATATAGAAAGCACAAAGAAATTCACTTTTATATGGATACCCAACTCAGCCCCAGCCCGGTTTTGAACTCTCGACCTTCGGAATCTGTCTCCAAGTAGTACAGGAACAGCACGCGGGAATGGGTATCCATATATATTAATATAGAAATATGGACAACGGTGTAGACAAAATTAACTAATACTTCACATGCAGGAAAGTAAGACACCAAAGAATCTTACAATTATAGTTGTACACGTCAGTAAAGTACACAAACAAACATAGATTCACGTAACTGCAATAAAATGTAAACAAAAGCAAAGCAAGATAACAAGCAAGAACACGGGTCGCCATTTTTAGCTGGTTTCCCTGACAATAAAGCAGTCAGGTGTAACGAATGCGAAATGTATACCCTGGTGTTGATGTATTGTTGATAATGATATTGAAAATGGCGTATGCCTATTGGCAAGTCGTGTTCACCTTAAACTTTGTTATTATCTCAATTTCAAAGAAACTCTTTAAGACGTATTTTTATCATTTGATCCTCATTTGCTAAAGCCAACGGACGATTTCAACATTTAAAACCTTGATTTTTCCTTTGACGTTTACTCCACGTTTTAGCTCACCTGAGCCAAAGGCTCAAGTGAGCTTTTCTGATAAAAGAAATTGTCAGTTGTCTGTTGTCGTTGGCGTTGTCGTCGTTGTTGTGAACTTTTTACATTTTCATCTTCTTCTCAGGAACCGCTGAACAAATTTCAAATAAACTTACTACAAAGTGTCCTTGGGTAATGGGGATTTAAGTTTATTCAAATGAAGGACCATGCCCTCTTCCTAGCGATGATAATTATGAATTAGTGAAAAATTAATACAATTTTTAAAAGTTCTTCTCAAGAACCACTAGAACAGGAAAGATGAAACTCATGTGGAATCGTCCTCAGATAGTGTACATTCAAATTAATTCAAATCATGGCCCCAAGGGTTAGGTTGGGGCCACAATGGCCGATCAAAGTTTTACATTGGAGTTTATAGGAAATCCATGAAAATTTTCTTCTCAAGTACTGCAAAGCCATGATTAGTGATATTTATATGGAAGCATCCTCGGGTACTTTAGACTTTAGTTTGTTCAAATCATAACCCCATGGGATAGGGTGAGGCCACAACAGGGGATCCAAGTTTTAATTTGAAATATTTTTTCAAAACGTTTTTTCTCAAGAATATAAAGCCATGATTAGTAATATTTGTATGGAAGCATCCTCAGGTAGTGTAGAGTTAAATTTGTTCAAATCATTACCTCCAAGGGTAGGGAAGGGTCTCAATGGTGGATGAATGTTTTGCATAAGAAAAAAGGTAAAAAAAAAAACTCACAGAAAATAAAAGAAAAGCTTTGTTAAGTCATATTGACAATCATCCTCATGTATTGAATGTTGCCCCTTGGCCTCTTGTCTTATTAGCTCTACTGGTCGTAGACCAGAAGAGCTTATGAGAAAGTAATGCGTCCGGCGTCTGGCATCCGTCTGTTAACAATTTTTCAAAATGCTACTCCTCATACAGTGTTGGACCGATTTCAGTATAACTTGGCACACATTGTCAAGTAGAAAACACTAAGATATATAATTCTGTGTATCGGTTTTTTATTTCGATGAATGATGTTGCCGTGGTTACTAAAAAAAGAAATTTCTGTAAAATACTTTTAAAATGTTACACCTCCTACAGTTTTGGACTGTTTTCAATATAACTTAGCACACAAGTAGAGAACATTAGGATACATAATTCTGTTTATTGGTTTTTGATTTCGATGCACGGTGTTGCCGTTTAGAAATTTCTGTGAAATACTTTAAAAAGCTTCTCCAAATATAATTTTAGTCTGATTATAATAGAATATGGCGTGCAAGTAGACTATACTGAGATACGTGATTGTGTTAATTATTTATGTTTTATGAATGATGTTGCCATGGTAAGCAAATTGAAAATACTTTAAAAGCTAATACTACAGTTGTAGTCTTATCATCGCAATCTATTGACACACAGAGACTTAATCAAGGATATTGCTGTTGTCAAGTTTTAAGTCCCCACTGCTACTTTTCTCCTCCTTTGTTCAGGTACAAACCAGTGGAGCTTCAGTCTCGACGGAGACTTCTAGTTTTTAGTTCGACTGACTAGAGGCCAGACGAGCTTATGCTATAGTAAGGTGTCCGTCGTCCATCCGTTTGTCTGTCTTTGCCAGAATGTACCAGAATCCGTCCTGTCACCAAAACGGATGAATCTTTTTCAAACAATGCTCTTAGATTAATATATTATAAAACATTTCATTTTTTAACAATATATTTTCTAGTTTTATTTTTACATCCGTTTGAATTTGGTATTGTTCTCAATATTAATTCTAGTCATGACGTTGACGTTACTTACTTGAACGTCATAATGTCAATCTTATAAATGTCAATCTTATATACTTTAAGGTCATGATGTGAACTTTATTAATAATAAACATAATCAAAATTACATTTACAAATTCGTTCCGATGAAAAGTCGTCCGGATACTGAAGCATCCGGATATCTGGGGTCCGGATATCTGAAGGTCCACTGTATATTCTAAAGAGGGAAAAATTCAATTGTTTTTATATAAATCTCAATTTATAATGGCTTCTTCCAAGAAATTCGGAAACATAGAAAAGAGTTTAGTATTTGCTTTTCTAATAGTCTGTACTTCTCTAAAGCAAATATATACTCACAATCAATAGAAACGCAACACCCTAATTTTAGGGTGAAAATTAATTACGGGATATAACTATGTACCAAATAAGTAAGGACATCTTTAACTTTGCCAAATCAGTTATTAAACGGTTGAGTGATTTTCATTCCATTACAGGAATTTGATTTTTAGCCCTCTTAACAGAAATCAAAAATTAGCATTAATTTTTTAATATAATTATTGACAATATTTGGGGTTTTCAATGTATCGTACCTGATAATCATGAGTATTGTACTAAAATTCCGGAAAAAATATCCATCTTTCTTTTCCAGATGTGATGCCTGTATTTCCTCAAATAACTGAATGCACGCATTTTCATTGCTAATGCTGGAAATTCTCAAAATAAAGAACAAGAGGCCCAGGGGCCACATCACTCACCTGGGCAACTGGCTAGGTAAAAGCAAAAATTAGTTCGGGATTGAAATACATATATGATAAAAATTGGTTATGGGGAGGGTAGGGGTATTTAAACAAACTTAAATCTACACTCCCTTAGAATACTTCGTGACACGTTATAGTTTTCTTGTTTATAAGATGAAAATTTTCATTAATATAGCCTTTGTATTTATTTGTCCACTTTATGGTTCCTCTATTCTCCTGGATTTCAAACGTATATTAATACCTTTTTCATGCTTTTAAATTAAAAATCAATCATCATGATGGCTTTGTGAAAAATTTTAACGATTTTTACCATGCAATTCTATGTAAAACCTTGATCTCCCATCATGGCCACACCCTTGCCCAAGGGGTCATGATTTGAACAAATTTAAAACTTTGCTACCTGAGGATGATTCCATATGAGTTTAATCTTTCCTGGCCCAGTGAATCTTGAGAATAATATCTTTAAAAATTTTCCCTATGTATTCTTATGTTGAACTTTGATACCCTATTGTGGCCCTACCTACCCCCGGGGGTCATGATTTGAACAAACTTGAATCTTCGCTTCCTGAGGATAATTCCACTTGAGTTTCATCTTTCCTGGCCAAATGTTTCTGGAGAAGAACATTTTAACAGATTTTTCCTATGTATTCCTATGTAAAACTTTGATACCCCATTTTGGCCCCAACCTACCCCGGGGGTCATGATTTGAACAAACTTAAATCTACACGACATAAAAAATGCTTGCACATGAGTTTCGTCTTTCCTTGCCCAGTGGTTCTGGAGAAGAAGCTTTATAAAGATTTTTTTTTCCTTTATAATCCTATGTAAAATGTTGATCAGCCATTGTGGCCTCGCCCCTACCCCATGGGAGTCATGATTTGTACAAACCTGAATCTACACAACCTGAGGATGCTTCCACATGAGTTTCATCTTTTCTGGCCCAGTGGTTCTGGAGAAGAAGATTTTTAAAAGATGCCATTAATTTTTCATTAATTCATCATTATCTCCCCGTGGAAGGGGTCTTGGCCCTTCATTGATACAAAATTGAATCTCCTTCACCCAAGGATACTTTGTGCCAAGTTTGGTTGAAATTGGCCCAGTGGTTCTTGAGAAGAAGATGAAAATATGAAAAATTTACAACTGTGACGCCAACGACGACGACAGACAACGGAAAAATTTTGATCAGAAAAGCTCACTTGAGCCTTTGGCTCAGATTAGCTAAAAAGGAGAGGTGCAGATGCAAATGATGCAAATATACACTACATAACGAATTCCTGGACTCACGTTTTTCAAAAGCATGAATGACAGTTCCTTGACCGGAAGTCCAAGGGTTACTGCACTAAGCCAATTTAGAGAAACGCCGACCTCAAAATCTGAAAAAACAGGCATTTAATTAATGCCCAAGAATATTTATTCGCTTAGATTAAGCCATTGATAAACCTAACGCATGGTAGAAATTGGACTGCTTATGATGTAAATGGAGAACTAGCACGTTTTAATTAAATTGTCGGAAGGGGGATGTTTTAAAGTTATGTATTACTTTCTAAGGTCTAAAGATAACATTTAACGTTTAAATGAAGTATCATTGTTGTGAAAATTTACTTTTTACCTTTATTTATTCATTCTTAATCTTATCTCTAAAACTAATAAAGTAATTATGTAGTGTATATTTGCATCTGTAGCTCTCCTTTTTCTTTATTTTGAGAGTTTCCAGCATTAGCAATGAAAATGCGTGCTTTCGGTTATTCGAGGAAATAGAGGCCTCACATCTGGAAAAGAAAGAAGGATATTTTTTCCGGAATTTTAGTACAATACTTATGATTATCAGGTACGATACATTGAAAACCCCAAATAATGTCAATAATTGTATTTCAAATGCTTATGTTTGATTTCTGTTAAGAGGGCTTAAAATCAACTTCCTTTAATAGAGTGAAAATCATTCAAAAGTTAAAAAACTGATATGGCAAAATAAAAGATGTCCTTACTTTTTTGGTACATAGTTATATCCCGTATTTAATTTTCACCCTTAAATGAGGGTGTTGCGTTTCTATTGATTGTGAGTATATATACTTCATAAGCAGTTACGCTGTTTACCATTTTACAAATGTCACATTTAACAGTGACAGTCTAAATTAATAATAACAAATTTATCAGTTTTGTAAACATATGTATTTCTTGCTCCGATAGTTTTCATAAAAATACATAAAATATTGAAATAAACTTCACTTTTACATATTCTTAAAGTAAAACATAAAAATACGTTAATCCGAAAACGCATGTTTACAAAGTCAAATTATGCCACTTTACTGATTAATACTACATTATCACCCCAACTTAAAACTCTCACAGTAGTAAAAACAGGTAAATTGAAAAAAATAACACTCTACATGAGGAGCGGCCAATCTCCGCTTCCAACGTAAAACTCACATAGCAGATAAAACAGCTAAATTGAAAAAAATCAAAGTACTGAAAGTACTCATAGGAGTTGAACATGGTGTAAAATAAAATCTTTGATCGGGAGGTTAAGTGAGTGAATAATATCATTATTTCAAGTACAGACAACTGTTTCAGATTTTTTTGTGTTGCAACAATCTTGAGAAAGACATTCAGAGACATTGAAAAAAAATTACATTTCAATTTTTATATATTTGCAACAAATTGCAGTCATGTCTCACTTAGAATTTTATAGTCTAAAGAATAATTAATTTTTGATTTTTTTATTAGCCTGTAGCATTACCAATTTCATAAAATATGCAAAATGCAATATGCAAAAGATGGATATTTGTTAGCTCTAACACAGCCAGTTTAGAATTATATGATGTATTATTTGTTTTAATTAATTCCTACAAAGTAAGTCTCTTAGATATATATGTACAATATTTTAAACATGATAAGAAATGGAAATTAGATCATTGAAATCTGTGTCACTCTGTTAATCAAGGTTACCTGATTTTCTTGCACCCTAACCAATTTCTGATTATTGAACAATATTTGACGGGCGTATCATGCTGTGGTGGGGCACTTTATTAGACAATAGTGAACACCTCTTACTAGATACATAAAATATTTCTGAATTGGAACCTACTCTGAAAAACCCAGCGGGGGTATTTGTCCAAATTGGACAGTTCTAATTTGGGTTTCCCATTGCAAAACATGGACACTGCCATTATGTTCGTACATTGTACTAGAGGCGGTTGATCATTTATATAATTCACTGCTCACAGCACCTCTAGTACATCTTCAAATATGTAATATGTTTTTCCTTAGCACCTTTACCCATGTGTTATGAAAATTTCAGTTTCACAGGAATAATATCAATGTTGATAAGATGTGGATTTTCACACAGCATCCTTTAATGAGCTAATAGGTTTGTTATATAAAACTTCTCTGGAAATATCAACATGGTACGTGGCGTACGTCAGAACTTAAATTTGATTGTAAAGAAAAAAGCAATACCAAGTTAAAAACAAATATTCAATGACCAAATATAAAAACTGTGGTATATATGAGAGTTTTCGTGCGTACAAATTATCTGGTATGTAAATAAGTTTTTCCTTTTGTTTAACAAAAAAATATAATTCATTTTGTCATTTTTAATCGCGCGTAATTCTACGAAAACATCGATGTCCGTTTTTGGTTTTAACATTTATAACAGAGAACTAGATTTTCCGCTTTTTGGCAGGTGATACTGCTGATTTAGTAATAAATACGCTTCTTCCTAATGTTTTTATGCATTAATGAATTCATTTAAACCAAGAAAATATTCATGAAAACTTTGAATAAATTATGTGCACCGGTAAAAAAGAAATTGCTAAAAATCTAAAATCCGGGACCGTCGGGAGTCGGGCTTCGGGAAGACTAGATTTACCGCTAGCCGTCAGTATGTAGAGTTGTCGTTCGTATCTCTTTCAGTGTTTATAGATGACGCTACACTAAAAATGAGTTCCATAACGAAAATTTTGGAGATTCTTTACAATTTAGTTTTACTTTGAACGAAATCTGATATCCAAAATAAGATTACTTTATCATTACATTTACTTACATTTCAAATTATAAAAATTAGATCGATTTAGGAGAAAATGATATGAACTATTTGTGGCGGATGTTTATGCATGTTTTCTGTTGAATATCATCGAAGTAAATTGGTGGACACAGTAGCCTCGCCTTCGGCTCTATATAATCAACACAAATTACTGCGCATGTTAAATGCGTGATGACCAAGGGAGATTTAACATAGTTCAACTCCCATAAAATAACACTCTACATGAGAACGGCCAATTTCCGCATCCAACTTAAAACTCACACAGCAGATAAAACAGGAAAATTGAAAAAGTAACACTTGACATGTGGAGCGGCAAATTTCCGCATCCGATCGACTTAAACGTTTCACAGTAGTTAAAACAGGTAAATTGAAAAAATAACAATCTACATGCGGAGCGGCCAATTTCCGCATCCGACTTAAAACTCACTTGAAATTAAACAGGTAAATTGAAACAAGAGGCCCTTGGGCCATATCGCTCACTTGAGCACTGTGGCTATGAAAAAGTAGAAATTGGTTTATTATTGAAAAGTTTAAATCCCAAAGTAGTAAAATGACCAATCATGGCTTTGCTATTCTTGAGAAGATGAATTTTAAAGAATTTTCTATGTCTATGTAAAACTTTGATCGGCCATTGTGACCCAGCCCTACCCCCGGGGGTCATGCTTTGAACAAACTTATATCTACACTATCTGAAGATGCTTCATTATAAATATGATGAATTATAGCTCTTCTATTCTTAAAAAGAAGATTTTTAAAAGAACTTTCCTATTTATTTCTATGTAAAACTTTGGTCGGCCATTTAGGCCACGCCCTACCCCGGGGGTCATGATTTGAACAAATTTGAATCTGCACTACCTGAGGATGCTTCAGTATAAATATGATCAATTATGGCTTTGATATTCTTGAGAAGAACGTTTATAAAGAATTTTCCTATATATTTCTATTTAAATTTTTTTTCGGCCATTGTGCATCGCCCTTCCCCCAGGGATCATGATTTGAACAAATTTGAATCTACACTACCTAAGCATGCTTCCATATTGATATGATCAATTATGGTTTTGCTGTTTTTGAGAAAAAGATTTTTAAAGAGCTTTCCTTATATTTCTATGTAAAACGTTTGTCGGCCATTTTTGTCCCCGCCCTACCCCCGGGGGTCATGATTTGAACAAATTTGAATCTACACTACCTGGGGATGCTTTCGTATAAATATGATCAATTATGGCTTTGTTATTCTTGAGAAGAAGATTTCTAAAAGAATTTTCCTATATATTTTTATTTAAAACTTTTTTCGGCCATTGTGGCCCCGGCCTATCCCCGGGGGTCATGATTTGAATAAACTTGAATCTACACTACCTGAGGATGTTTCCCCTTAAGTTTCATCATTCATTGCTCAGTTGTTCTTGAGAAGAAGATTTTTGAAACATGTCACCAAATTTTCATTAATTCCCAATTATCTCCCCTTGAATGAGGGCGTGGTTCTACATTTGAACAAACTTGAATCCCCTTCACCTAAGGATGCTTTGTGGCAAGTTTGGTTGAAATTGGCCCAGCGGTTCTTGAGTAGAAGTCGAAAATGTGAAAAGTTCACAGACAGACGGACAGACAGACAGACTCCGGACGCCGGACAAAATGTGATCAGGAAAGCTCACTTGAGCCTTCGGCCAATTTTCGCATCTAATTATAAAAATCACACATGAGATTAAACAGGTTAATTGAAAAATAACAATCTACATGCGGAGCGGCCAATTTCTGCATCCTGCTTACAGCAGGCACGTCGCCGCAGTTTAGGCCAAACAGGTTTGTAATATTTGAAAAAGAATTAGGCATTGAAAGATATGCTTGGGCAAAGGACACGTTTCCATTTTGTTTTGTACGTTTAATTTTGTTTTACCTAGCCTCACCCCCCCCCCCCATCCTTTCAATTTGCTTTCGAGACCAATGCGCTTTTTCTTTGGAAGCATTAACATAATTTCTTTTCATAAGATAAAAGAAATTAAAATATTTTATTCAAAAACTTATTTTGTTTATTATGAATATCTTGAACGTAGAAGGGAAATATTATGGATTTTTATTTACATTGTCTTTTGCTTCTAGGTTTGAGGGTCAATGTGATTGGTCATGTAGTAGATTTTAATGGCAAAACAGAACAGATATACGCATTACAAATATCAGATTGTGGTGGATTGCGTGTTGATGATGAATTTGATGCATTACTAAAGCATTTCTTTGGACAGACGTTAATGAAAGAGTTAAAGGATAACTACCAACCAGCCTACATAGATCTTGTGCGAGATTTTGAAAATAAGAAAAGGATTGCAGAAGAAGACATTGATGCTGCTGCATCAATTACACTTCGAATTCCTTTTATTCTCAACCAATTGATCGCAAAAAAATGCGAACAGAGCCATGCGCAGCAGCTTGAAAATAAAATAAGGAGAAATGAAGATAAGCTTATAATCGATATGGCACTACTGGTAGAATTGTTTGAACCATCTTGTGAGCAAATTCTGGCGCAGATTGACATTGCACTGAAAGAAGTTAGTGACGTCAACTGGTTAATTTTGGCCGGAAGATTTTCAGATTCGGGTTTGCTCCAAGAACGAGTACGACGACATTTCTCTGATTATTCTGTGTTTGGTTTGTTTGAACCAGGTCTTGTATTACTTCGAGGAGCTCTGTTGTACGGCCAGCGCCATCCCGAGCTTTTTGAAGGAAAAGAGCGCCTTGACGACGATGAATTTTGAGAAATGTCTGAAAGCGCATAATGGTTAATAAGTTCTCCCTAGCAAAAGCACTGATTTTCCGACGTAAAACAGGGATACATTACAGTGCACTTTATTCATCTACCGACAAATGATAAGAAAAAACTTTACATGCGAAAGTTTGTTTTGGAGGTCCTTGTTTGCTCTGCTCCTATTTTGTATTTTTTATGGACTTTTGTTCTTGAACAAGTTAGGGGGAAACGTAAATTCCGTTATAATAGTGGTATCTCACTATTATAGTAAATTTACGCTATATTTCCTGCCGTGGATAGCCTCAATTTCATCCGATACCATGCAAGGTGTTTGAACCGCAAGTCATGGTGGATACATGTATTAAAATGAACAAAAACTGTCATGTTTGCATGTTTTGAATTTTAATAAATTTTCTACCCTTGCGTTTAATAATGCGAGCAGTCTTTTTCTTAACGGAAGTTGCAATTTTAACAAAGTAACCGATGATTGCGGGGTATTTAAGCCTGTTTGAATCTCACGTATTAATCATCAATGTGCACAGATTGATGCTTGTTACAATTGTCAACTCGCACTGGAAAGGGTTTATGGAGTTAGAAAAGAAAAAAATATGTCTGTCCCCATTGTGGCCCCGCCCTACCCCCGGGGGTCATGATTTGAACAAACTTGAATCTACACAACATAAGGATGCTTCCACATGAGTAGTTCTGGAGAAGAAGCTTTATAAAGATTTTTTCCTTTATATTCCTATATAAAACATTGATCAACCAATGTGGCCTCGCCCTACATCCCCTTGGAAGGGATCTTGGCCCTTCATTGAAACAAAATTGAATCTCCGTCACCCAAGGATACTTTGTGCAAAGTTTGGTTGAAATTGGCATAGTGGTTCTTGAGAAGAAGATGAAAATATGAAAAGTTTACAACGAAAACGGCGACGATAACGACGACTGCGACGCCAACGACGACGACAGACAACAGATAAATTTTGATCAGAAAGGCTTACTTGAGCCTTTGGCTTAGATTAGCTAAAAAGGAGAGCTACAGATGCAAATATACACTACATTACGACTTTTCGGGATCATGCTTTTCAAAAGCATGAATGACAGTTCCTTGACCGGAAGTCCAAGGGTACTGCACTTCGCCAAGTTAGATAAACGTCGACCTCAAAATCTGAAAAACAGGCATTAAAAAATGCCCAAGAATATTTATTCTCTTAGATTAAGACATTGATAAACCTAACGCATGGTAGAAATCGGGCTGCTTCTGATGTACATGGCGGACTAGCACGTTTTAATTAAATGGTCGGAAGGGGGGGGGGGTGTTTTGAAAGTTATGTGTTACTTTCTAAGGTCTAAAGATAACATTTAATGTTTAAATGAAGTATCATCGTTTTGTAAATTTATTTTTTATCTTTATTTATTCATTTTTAATCTTATCTTTAAAACTAATAAAGTAATTATGTAGTGTATATTTGCATATGTAGCTCTCCTTTGTCTTTATTTTGAGAATTTCCAGCATTAGCAATGAAAATGCGTGCTTTCAGTTATTTGAGGAAATACAGGTATCACATCTGGAAAAGAAAGAATATTTTCCCGGCATTTTAGTACAATACTTATGATTATCAGGCACGATACATTGAAAACCCCAAATAGTGTCAATAATTTTATTTAAAATGCTAATGTTTGATTTCTGTTAAGAGGGCTAAAAATCAACTTCCTGTAATGGAGTGAAAATCATTCAAAAACTATA
The DNA here is from genome assembly GCF_032062105.1 of Saccostrea cuccullata. Classification (NCBI taxonomy): domain Eukaryota; kingdom Metazoa; phylum Mollusca; class Bivalvia; order Ostreida; family Ostreidae; genus Saccostrea; species Saccostrea cuccullata. The sequence goes on from NW_026924282.1 coordinate 167,254, forward strand.
TAACTGATTTGGCAAAATAAAAGATGTCCTAACTTTTTTGGTACGTAGTTATATCCCGTATGTAATTTTCACCCTTAGATAAGGGTGTTGCGTTTCCATTGATTGTGAGGATATATACATGTATATATACTTCATAAGCAGTTACATTGTTTACCATTTTACAAATGTCACATTTAACAGTGTCAGTTTAAAATAATAATAACAAAGTATCAGTTTTGTAAACATTTGTATTTCTTGCTCCGATAGTTTTCATAAAAATACATAAAATATTGAAGTATTAAAACTTCACTTTTACATATTCTAAAAGTAAAACATAAAAATACATTTTTTCGTTTGTTTTTGGAGCACAAATTGATGCTTGTTACAACTCGCACTGGAAAGGGTTTATGGAATTAAATAAGAACTTAATTAAACAAGAACAAGGTTATTTCTGTCTGCATGGTTACGGGTATGGAGGCCCGTTATGGTAAAAGTAAAGACCCATTATTATATATCGCAGCGGCTGATCTTTTTTTTTTTTTGGTTGTGTTAGATAGTGCACATGGGAAAATGAGTTTTTTTTAAATAATAGTTCAGTAAAATAATTCTTCATTGATAACATGTAGAAAAAATGATAAGTAAAATATTTTGAAAATTTGCTTTAAACTAAATATTAATCGTTGCTATAATGTTTCAATTTCATTTCTCATCATGATATTTGATAATTTTTGAATCTATAAAAGGAGATTACGAAAGGTACTATATGGATATAAAAGGAAATTATGATTTTCCGGATAATAATGACGGGGTTCATAGTGTATGGTTAATAAAAAATGAAAAAACTGTTCAACTACTAAAAATTGTTTTGAATATGTTACAGCTGCGAACGATACAAGGATACTTTTGTTTCTACATTTTGCACAGCTAGTGCCTTGCAGCATAGTCTATTCTGCAGAATCCATGGGCATTATCACTTGATAAAGATCCAGGGTATCTGCACGTAGTCTGCACGTCATTTTTATTTCAGACTGTCTTCAAAGCAATATAAATGAATATTTTTTAAAAATAAGTAATTAAAGATTTTGGTGCATTTGCTCACCTCTGGTCCACCTACTGAAGTACAATATAAGTTGTCCTCAGGGGCTCGTTTCTCAAAAAGGCCTACAACCAGGCGTAAGCTTAGTCCGGACTAAATCAGTGACTAAACCCGAAAGTCGGACTAAGCTGCGTTTCACAAAAAGGCGGAGACTTAGTCAAGACTAAATTTTGGTTTAAATCTAGGCCTGCTCATGAGTAGGCGTAAGTTCTTAGTCTGTACACAACTTGGGAAAAGAGCAAGTGTTTTAATCATAAAGAGTTAAAAAATTTATTTTATACTTATATGATATAATACCTATTCATATACATGCACATAATTACATGTATATGATATGCGAAAAATCATGAAAATTTATAAACAACATATACATGTAATATTTTGTAGACACGTAGAGATGCAAACTTTTCTCCGCAAAAGGTGGGATGAACTAAAAATTTGTAATTAAGAATTTTGAATTCTAGTTGGGTAGAAATTTAAGAAATGTCAGGTTTTTATTTTTTTAAAAATGTATAAAAAATGTATGCACGCATTTTGGGATGGGGGGGGGCTGCAACCCTCCCGGTTTTTTTTTTTATTGCAATAATGCGTTTTCTGTTTTAAAAGGTGTATAATTTATGGGCTGACGCCCACTTTCAGCATTTGTATTCTCTGCTGAATATTTTGGTCACTCAATTACTTAACCCTCCCCCCTCCCCCATCCCAATTTTAAAAACGATGCCTAGGTACCGGATAATTTTTTTTGATGAATAATGTTTTAATAAAACCTCAAACAATATTCATTTTTAAAAATATATTTTAGATAATGATAAATATTCGGTAACTATGCCATCAACCAAGTCAATGCTTCTTTAATTTTTCCCTTTGATTTTATGTATTTAAATATGATATTAATAATACATAAAATTTTAATTTGTAAAATGTTCTTATACTTTATCATATATTATATTTTTAACAATATTATATTATTATACTTAAAGTATTCTGTTTATAAGACTGTTCACTCATTGTCGCGAGATGAGAAGTGTAGATGGGTTAATCGTTTTTTCTTAATGGCTTGCAAAAGCTAAATAGCCAAGAAATATAGTAATTTTTATAAATTTCTAAAATATTTCCATCAAAATTGAGAATGCGTGTGTTATAATGCTAATGGTGTATATACATGATTATACCCGCACTTTCTACAGAAAGTTCGGGTATATTGTTGTTACTCATGTCCGTCCGTCCGTCTGTCACACTTTTCTTCCCTGAACTCCTCTTACATTTTACACAGTAGCCTAATCATCTTTTGGGAGATGGTTGGTGGTGTCATGTAGATGTGCAGAAAGGTTTCGGAATTTTGATTTTGCCCCGGGGGGTCAAATGGGGGTTGAAAAATGACGTTTTTTATGCAAAAAGCCCCGTCTTCCCTGAATTCCTCTTACATTTTACACAGTAGCCTAATCATCTTTTGGGAGATGGTTGGTGGTGTCATGTAGATGTGCAGAAAGGTTTTGGAATATTGATTTTGCCCCGGGGGATCAAATGGGGGTCGAAAAATGACGTTTTTTATGCAAAAAGCCCCGTCTTCCCTGAACTCCTCTTACATTTTACACAGTAGCCTAATCATCTTTTGGGAGATGGTTGGTAGTGTCATGTAGATGTACAGCAGGGTTTCGGAATTTTGATTTTGCCCCGGGGGGACTAATGGGGGTCAAAAAATGATGTTTTAAAAATTTCTTAAATCATTTCTTTAAAACTAAGCGAAATACAAATTAAAAAGGATGGAGGTCAAGGTCACAGGAATGTGCAAAGTGAAGTTTTTGATGCAGTTGAGTAGCTTCACTAATACATATCTGCATATTATGTTTGATAAAAATATCTTGAATGATTTAATGAAACTGAGCTGAACACTTTTTCTAAAAAAAGAGAGGTCAAAGGAAAGGTTGGGGCCAAAATGTTGTTGCAGTTGAAAAGCTTACATCAGTATGAATTTACTATTAGCATATGAAGTTTGATAAAACTATAATTAATGGTTTATTTAAAACTTAGATAAACACATATTTTAAAAAGTGAGGTCAAGGTCAAAGGAAAATTCAAGGTCAAAATAAGTTGATGTATTAATAGCTCTCAGCAGTATGTATCAGCATATGGAGTTTGATAAATATATCTTGAATTGTTTATTCAAAACTGATCTAGACATTAATTTTAGAAAAGTGAGGTCAAGGTCACAGGAAAGGTCAAGGTAAAAAAGAGTGAAGCATTGTAAAGCTTACATCAGTATGTATCATCATGTGAAGTTTCATTATACAACTTGAAGGGTTTCTTTAAAATAAACTAAACACTAATTTAAAGAAAAGTTAAGTGAAGGTCAAAGGAAAGGTCAAAGTCAAAAAATATTGCTGCAGTTGGATATTTACATCAGTATGCATCAACATATGAACTTTGATAAAAATATCTAGAAAGTTTCTTTGAGCCCAATGGAAAGACAGATGGAAGGGTGGAGGACGGACTTGACAAAACTATACATGCATTCCTAATCACGGTGTGGCATAAAAAACTTGAATCTACATTATATGAGGATATTTCCATCTATCAAGATTATACAAGCAAATTCAAAGAATTGTGGTCCTCTGCTTTCTGTGTTTTAGTGAATGGGATGCTATAATTTATGGCAGATTGTCTGTCAAATATGCACCCCTATCATATATCAATTTTTGAAAATTGGGTCAAAGGGGAAAAATTATAGCATGCTCTGAAACATTTTGTTGTACATGTCAAATATGAAAGTCCTATCTCTTTTGAATCAAAAGTTATATCTACAATATAATATTTTTGAAAAGTAGGTTAAACTTCTAGGTCAAGGTCACAGAGTCAAATGTAATGATATATTTAGAAAAGTCTTTTCACATGTAATAAACATGTATAATTTGAATGCCCTTTCTTTTCTCTTTCAAAATGATCAATTAAATATGTTATTTTTTGGAAAGTAGGTAAAACTTTAAGGTCAAGGTCTCACTTGGGTTAAAAAAATCATAGTATATTTAGAAAGTTTTGTGGTAATGTACATGTGAAATATGAAAGCACTATCTCTTATTATTCAAAAGTTATGACCAAGGTTAAATTTATTGTGACAGATGCACATACTAGCTGTCAATAAGATGGACAGACTGACAGACAAATGAGATTTAATGTCCCCTCCCTTTCCCCAAAATGGGGGACAATAATGCCCTTGCTGTTCTTGAGAAGAAGATTTATGATGGAAAAAATCCCCTGCATATTTCTTAACGCAAATCAATATTGTGTTTTTATGTCATTTTGTTTGTTGTTAAACATCCCTCTCAGGAATTTTTCACTCATGTGGAGACACCAACACTTGAAAAATAATGAGGACAAATATAATTGAGGTCAACATTCATTTTAGGAGTTTTCAACCATTAAGGCATAAAGAAATATTAACTCGATCCTTCCCCTCACCCCTTCCCAGACCCCTGTTTGTTCATGTATGCAAACTACTACTTGTTTTTACATTTAAAAAAAAATGTTTATACAAATAGTTTAATGTGGTCCATCTCTGAATGATTTTCATTCCTAATTCTAGGAAGATAGGTTGACACAAATTCATGAATAAAATGTCAAGTAATCTTATCATTGATGCACTTTTATTTAATTTAATGCAGTCATATTGTGAACATTTCCAGCTCATTAGGAGAGTGGGGATGACCTCTAGGGGTTCATAACATTTATACCATTAAATTTACATAACATAGTAACACAAGTAACAAAATTATGTATAGTCAAATGGAAAAAGTTTCCTACTATTTAGGAGTCACATGATCATTTGTCATTACAGGGACAGGGAAGTGGATTGGGAGATTGCCCCCTCAACCCCCCCCCCTGGAATTTAATTGCAGGACTATAATATATACTGGAGGAAATAAAAATGACTTTGAATGCCTTAAGTGTCCCTCCACCCTAAAAAACAGACCCAACCATAAATTCTTTTTTTTTTTTTTGCTTCTCAGGAAATTCTGGTCTGGCCTTCCCCCCCCCCCCCCTCCCTCCCAGAAAAAAAATTCTGGATCTTGTAACTGAATGTAACGTTGATAACGGGCGATAACTCTTCAGAATGTGAAATTCGTCTATTGTAGCATCGGATGACCTTTGATCCTTTAAACTTGAACCTAACCGTTTGCGTTTCAGACTATTTTACCCAAATCTATACCAAAACTTGTACTTACCGATTGTCATTAATTAGGCCTTGTCATCTTCATGAAATATAATCCAGTTAAAACACAAAATGAAATAATTCCTACTGACATGTAGGTCTATGCAATGATGCACACTAGTAGCCTACTGCACGTGCAGTGAAATCTAAAGTGATAATGCCAATGGTAAAACTAGTACTTAAGTTGGGAACGTGACGCAAGCCCAATGTGATGCAGGTGTTCAGATACATGTATAGTGCAAGAACAAATTGAAAATTATCATTTACAAAAGATGTTTTATTTTAACTTTGCCATCTAGGCCTATTTCCAAATACAGGCAAATAAGGTGTGTTTGTGTGTGTGTGTTGATGGGAGAGGGGTGGGGGTTGACTAAATTGATTGTGTATATGGCAGCTTTCAAGAAGTTTCTGCCTGATCAAATATAAATAAACTTTGCACATTTTGAAAAATTCATCAAAAACGCTTTACACTAATTTGAATAATATTATTTTTTGTTAATCTATATTAGAAAATAGATTTTAAAAGTTCCAATTACCGTACAAGTAGAATTTTTAGCGAGGATTTAATTTTGGCATTATTAGCGAGGGTGCTGACATCGCTAAAATTGAATACCACTGAAAATTAATTGCTTATCATTTGTAAAAGCTTCTTGAATTACCATTTTAAAATCGCTAAAATTACTTCTCGCTAAAAATAAAATACCAGATTTTAGGTAGAAATCGCTAAATTTGCGTTTCGCTAAAATTTCCACTTATACAGTATGTGCCAAAAATTTATACACCCCCCCCCCCCTTTATCAAACCTAATTTACATCATTAATTTAATTCTGTTGTTTAATTTCCGACTGGTAATCAACTATGAATATGAAATACCAATAAGATGGAGTCCCATGGGTCACATGGTCACTAGCTGCAGATCTGTAGCGTTATGGTTTTATATACATGTATTAGTCTTTGACCATAAAGCTACAGATCCCTTTAATGCAAAAAAGGTGCAATTTACGGCGCAATATTTTTTGCGCACTTCTGGGGAGAATTTCTCCACTTTCCAGCATCGGTTAATTTACTACCTTTCACTCCCTAATTCTAGGCACATTGTTTAACTAATCTGTATATTTTATCCATCTCCAATCCTTTTATAGTCGTCTCTACACGTGATAAACTCGCTTGATTAAAATTATTTGTTAGATTGCTGAAAATTCACATCAAGCGAGTTTTTTGTCTGTAGAGATGACTATAAATCATTAAATGGCTGTTCTCAGACGCGTTTTGGTTAAAGGGGTCCTTTTGATAGATTTATGAGCAGATAAATAAGTCCTATTACATTTGAAACAAAACTACTCAATAATGTGTTGAAAAATGTTTTATTGTAAATGAGATTCAGAAAATATCCCAAAAACTATTTACGAGTATGAAAATCGCGACTTTTTAATATCTTTAAGTCTAGATTACATCTTCAAGAAACATCCTGCATCTAAAAAAATATTGTATGAAATATTCTCAATAGAAATTGAAAAGGAATGGCGGCTAGATTTAAGGAAAATATGTTAATGTTGAAATTTGTACCTTTTCCGATCAAAATAAATCTGATTTGAAAATATTCATATAGAAATGCATGTATTTCAGTAATTTATAAAAATTACTAGATTTCTTGTTGTAATGTGGATAACAAGAATTCGATTTAAAACTAATGAGACTTTTGCAAGCCATTATTGAGAATGTGAGTGCTATAATACAAGTGATGTATGCGTATTTCTACAAGGACTGTTGAGTAAATTATCATATATAATACATAAATGTAATACTGTATGTCCAATGTGCAAAATTATGAATACAGGTATATTGAAAAAAATGATTGAAAATATAAATTTATGATAACTGATAAATTTTTCAAAAATCTCATCCATGTTTTAATGATTATTTTTTGTATGATATAATTCCGAAATTGTTAAATTTTTCACAGTAGTACACCGTGAAGCCGGAGCCTCCGCCCCTTAACTCTAGGGAAAACTTTTCTCCGGATACTGGTTTAAACTGCAATAAAACTTGTGGATGTAGAGGCGGGGAGATAGGAGGCCTGTGCCCAAAATAATAACGAAAGATTTACTCAGTCAATTTTTGGTTTGGCTTTGGGTCCCTTACCAAACCCTTTGACCTTGAAAACACAGATAGGTTTGCGTAATATATCTGTTTGAAAAACTTCGAAAAGGCAAAACATGCAAGCGCGCTCGTGCTTCCCGTGCTTTACATCCTGTATTTAAGTTTAAGTTTGATATTAATTTGATCAGCCACATGTCACTGCAGTCTCTAAACCAAATAAAATACGATCTGCTCATGCTTACGGGTGAAAAACAATAAAAGAAACAGTAAAGTTGCACTTGGGGATAAAAAATTGATGTCTTAATTTTGCCCCAAAAATATTTTTTCTAAAAAGTAGAGTATCTAAGGGATCTGAAACATAAAAGTTTTTATGAAATTCACATTAGAACTTTGTTTTTTACCAGCTGATAAAAACCTCATTTTTACAGGTTACGGACACTGCAAGTGTTGTTTTCTTTGAAATAAATATTGAAAACTGTTTATAAACTTTAATTTTTTCAACTGCTCAAAAACAAACAACACATAAAAATACTAAATATGTTGGACTAAAAAAGGTGGTATTATACTTTAAAATGAAAACAGTTCTTACTTCATACATTTTTGTTCAAAATGGTAGTATTTCAATTTATGTAAACTCTTTAAAACCAATGTAAATACAAAAAGAACTATTTATAAATAACATTTTTTATGCCTTTGTTGAAATATAAATACTTCTAATAAAATAGGAAATTTAATTTTATTAATTTTCTAAAATAATTTGATAGCTTCAATAAGTTACGGACACTACAAGACCCAAATTTTTATGATTGGTTTTTGGTTTGTGGTAAAAAAAAAACATTTTAGAAACTTCTGAACTATTAAAAATCAGATTTAAATGATTATTAAATACAAAGTGCATGAAAATTTGATAATTGTTTCAAGTAAAAAAAATTACTCTCAGAATTAATGCCAATAGGAAAAAAATCCAATTTAAGAAATCTTGAAACTTCCTTTTTTCACATAACTGCCCGGTATATAACTGAAGTGCAGAAGAAAAGTTCTCCAATTCATTAATTAAGTTTTATGAAATTTTTTTAGAATGTAGGTTCACTGATCAATGAAGTCAATAAACCAAATTTAAGGATTACGGACACTACACAATACTTTAATTTTTCACAGGCTTGAGGATGAAGTTTATGTTTTTCAGCCCTTTTCCTAACCTTTTTTCAGCATTCATTTCTCGTTTCAGTTTCTCCCAATTTTTTTCATTCTTCAGATCTCCACTTCATCTGATAAAAGCATGCCATAACCAATATACTTTGAATGAATATATACACGCGTAACTTTATACAGGTGTTATGTGCAAGTAGAAAAGTCAAATCTTGAAGAATAAAGCTCACTTATATTTCTTTAATTTATTTTTTTTATTCTGTGAAGCACTCTATTTTTCTTCAAACAGTTAAATATACAATGCTTCCGGTTGACGAATGGCGGGGTGAGTGGTGTTTTTGAGCTCCTGGGATATTTCTATTGTAAATAACTTTTCACACGTCTGTCAGGCCAAAATGTGTAGTATCTAATTAACAATCGTATTTTATGAGAGATTTTTAAGGAAGCAAGGAAGCAAGTCAAGTCTAGTCCAAAGCTATTGTTCCTATAATCTAGCTTCACTAAGTACTACCCGTCACGCACGATTTTGTTCTGTTAATGGCCGACAAGGAGTTCACTTTTAGTGCCCCTAAAATGGAAGTAGACAATAGCCCATCCGAAAATTATAATCACAGTTTGGATGAATTAAAAAAACAATTTGAGGGAAAAGATCTTGCAGAATGCTTTGCTATTATGTCCATGGAAATAAAGGGTGTTCGAGGAGAAATCCAAGACATAAAGCAACGTGTTGGTGACCTAGAAACGGTATGTGAAAACCTTAATCAGGACATTTCAGACATTCATCAAACGTCTTTTCCGGAGATAAAAGAGGCACTTAAAGGTGAACGAATTGAACGACTCAAGCTGGAAATGTGGGGCAGAAAATGGAATTTGGTTGTCCGGGGGGTTGAAGGGTCAAATGATGAACGACCAAGAGAAACAGAAAAGAAGGTGAGACAATTCTTGAATGGTGTTCTTAAATTTGAGGAGTCATTTGCAAACGGGGTGATTTTACAAGCTGTACATCGCCTGCCAGGTGGACCAGAAGGGAAAAGAAACATTATCGTTCGATTTAGCAGTCTTATTGATAGAGATGAGGTTCTTGAGGGGGCGAGAAAGCTAAAGAAGGGTTCAGGATATGGGATATCGCCTGACCTCCCTAGGGAAATAAGCGACCAGAGAGCCAAACTCCTAAAGGAGAGATTCGCAATGCCACCGGAGGCTAGAAGTAAGACAAAACTAGTGTACATAAAAGATTTCCCCTTCGTGAAACTCAAAAAATAGATTGTCCGGTTCAGTGACCCCGATACCCGTGTTTACAACTGACAAGATGTGTATTCGCTCAGTTACGGAATTCTGACCTGCCTTTTCATTGATAAATATTAGTGCTATCTTTAGAATGACAATTGAGCCGTAACCGCCAATACAACTAGATAACTATTGATTTAAATATTTTATGCTCATATCGTTTTGTTTAATATAAGAGTGTGAAATATTCTTAATGTACAGTGTGTCATTTTTTGAAATCCAGGGGCTTTAAAATGCGGAAGTTTTTTTTTCTTGGATGGGAGGGTGTTCACATCAGTGTGTGGGAGGGTTTTATACTATAAAAACTGTCTTCATGTATATACAAACAATTTTCAGACTGACTGTAGAAATAACAAACAATCTTTTCATCTTCTTTTTGTTATTTTATGAATGATTTAAAGAAATCATTGACTCAGATGGGAATTTCATTATTTTAGATTTAAAATGTTTTAATAAAAAATTAACCTTAGTTGCTTTATACGGCCCAAATGAGGATAATCCAAACTTTTATTCTTCAATTCACCGCAAGATAGAAGCTATTGGAAATGACTCTATTATAATCGGAGGAGATTTTAACGTGCCCTTAGACTATCAAAAAGATACTAGCAACTACAAGCACAAAAATAATCCTAACGCCAGAGAAAAATTTTTAGAAATGATACCAGATTTAGATCTGGTTGATGTTTGGAGGGAATATAACCCAGATATATCTAGATTCACATGGCATGGCCCAAAGAGTAAGCAAGCTCGATTAGATTACTTCTTAATCTCCGCTGACCTTCAACATTGTACGGTGAAGACCGACATAGGGTATGCGTACAAGTCTGACCACTCTTTTATTGAAATTTCCTTCAAGTTCTCAAACCAAATTCGAGGAAAAGGTAGCTGGAAATTTAATAATAGTTTACTCTACGATCAAACCTATGTCCAAAGTATTAAAGAATGTATTTCAGAAACTATTGCACAATATGAAACAAATAATAGTTGTACAATTAATGATCAATTACTTTGGGAGACTTTGAAATTAATGATTAGAGGCAAAACCATATCATATACCTCTTTCAAGAAACGCGGTAGAGATAAAACGGAGTCAGAACTTGAGAAAAAATTACAAGGTCTATATGAAAAGCCTCTTTCAGAGGAAAATAAATTAGAAATTGTAAAAACAGAAAATGAGTTAAAGCAAATAAGGGAAGACAAGGTAAAAGGTATCGTTATCAGGGCAAAGGCAAAATGGAATGTAGAAGGGGAGAAAAGTACCAAATATTTCTGCAATTTAGAGAAACGAAATTATACAGAAAAAATTATTCCAAAAATTATAATTGACGACTTGGAAATCACACAACTTCCGGATATTTTAAAAGCTCAGGAAAATTTTTATAAAGAGCTGTATACTGCAGGTGATCACATAATAACAAAAGAACACGAGGAAATGTTTTTTGATTCTAAAAACGAGTATATTGAAAGACTCACAGAGGACGAAAAAAATGAATTGGAAGGTCAAATCACTAAAGAAGAACTTCTTATCGCATTACAGAATGCAAAAAACGGAAAATCCCCCGGACTTGACGGTTTTACATATGAATTTTATAAGTTCTTCTGGAAAGATATCTATAAATATTTGCTTAATTCTATAAACCATGCGTATTCTATAGATTCTCTATCAATTTCACAGAGGCAGGGAGTGATAACATGCCTTCCTAAAAGTGGCAAATCAAAACTGTACTTAAAGAATTGGCGACCGATATCTCTTCTAAATGTTGATTATAAGTTAACTTCTGCGTGTATTGCAAATAGGATTAAAAAATACATTTCAAAACTTGTAAGCCAAACACAGGCGGGTTTTATTAAAAACAGATATATCGGAGAATGCACTCGTCTCATATATGATCTAATTCAAAAAGCAGAGGAAGAAAATATTTCCGGCATACTTTTATTATTAGACTTTGAAAAAGCTTTTGATACTGTTGATTGGAACTTTATTTTTAAAACTTTAGAATTTTTCAACTTTGGGGGATCAATAATAAAATGGTTTAAACTACTCTATCACGATGTATCTAGCTGTGTGCTTAACAACGGTCATTTTTCATCCTTCTTCACAATAGGAAGAGGCGTAAGACAGGGGGACCCTCTTTCGCCTTATTTATTTATTCTAGTGGTAGAGCTCCTCAGCGCCTCTTTAAAAAACAATCCCAACATTAAGGGAATAAATATTAAAGATTCAGAATACCTTGTTAGCCAATATGCAGACGATACTTTTCTAGCGCTCGAAGATGATGAAAAATCCCTGAACTTAGCACTAAAATGTATAAACTCCTTTGCTGCTTGCTCCGGGCTAAAACCCAATTTCGAAAAAACACAAGCTTTATGGATTGGTGCAAAAAGGGGCTGTGGTCAAGAGATTAAGACAAAAGAAAAAATAATGTGGAATCATGACGGTAAATTTAAACTCTTAGGTATAACTTTTGACTTAAACAAACCGGATATCACTTATGATAATTATGAGGAAAAGTTACAAGCTGCCAAAAAGCTTATTAATGATTGGTCTTTTAGAAACCTCACATTGATCGGAAAAGTCACTGTGCTCAAAACACTGGTTTTACCAATTTTTGTTCAACTTTTTACTGTTCTTCCAGACCCACCTTCAGATTTTTTAAAGAAACTTCAAAATATGTTTTTTGAATTTATCTGGGAAGGCAAACCAGACAAGATCAAGCGCAACGTTCTATATAATTCAACAGAAAACGGAGGGCTTAAGGTTCCTCATCTAGCATCTTTCTGCCAAGCCTTGAAAATATCATGGGTCAAGAAAATACTTGACCCTAATATTCATTCGCCATGGAAACTCTTGCTCTCAGACACGACACAAAAATTCGGAAACGACAAAATGTGGTATTTTAGAAATGAAGGTTTAGAAACCATTACAAGTAAATTTAATCCATTCTGGAAAAGTGTATTAATATCTTGGGGAAAGGCTAGTCAAAACTCTACCACAGCCCCTTGCGAAATTCTTAGTCAACCACTCTGGCTAAATAATGATATCAAAGTCGGAAAAAAATATGTGTTTAAGCGAAAGTGGATTACCAATGGCATATTTTTCATCAATGATTTAATTACGGAAAATGGCGATTTCATGAATTTTAACCAATTTAATAATAAATACATGTTAAATACAAATTTCGTGGAATATACCGGATTACTATCAGCAATCCCTAAACATTGGAAGCAAATAATTAAAAATCATCAAAAGTTGAATGAAATTAAAAGTGAAAATATTTTAAAACTTCAAAGAAACGTTAAAGTCACAAAATACTTTTATCATTTTTTTGTTGAAAAGATAGCAGAGTCCCCTTCAATGGCTTTAAGAAAATGGGAGGAAAAACTTTCAATACATATTCCTGAAAATAAATGGAAAAATTCATTCTCTTTACCCTATTTAATAACAGAGGACACTAAACTTCGATGCTTTCAGTTTAAGCTTTTACATCAAATATTTTTTACAAATAGCAAACTTATGAAATGTAAATTAGCTGAAACAGAACTTTGTTCCTTTTGTCATGATACTAAAGAAACACTTATCCATCTAATATGTTTGTGTCCTTTTTCAATTACTTTATGGTCTAATTTAAGAGATAAACTTCGTAACACTTGTGGTATAATGATTGAATTTACACCTGAAGAAATAATATTTGGATATAATAGTTGTAGTAAAACTGCTTTCAGATCGTTGAACATAATTATTCTAATTGCAAAGCAATATATAATGCATTGTAAATGGAAAAATATAACGCCCTCTTTTCTTGCTTTTTTGGAAGTACTTAAACATTATAAAACTATAGAGCTTTTTTCCTCCTTTTCTCTTTCTTATAAAAAAGCAGACATGATAAAGCAAAGTTGGGATTTTTTGAAAACATTTCTCAGTCAGTGAAGATAAGATACAGAAAAGTAATAAATATTATTGTTCTTTTTTTAAATTGTTCAATGGAAGCACTTTATGTCTATTATGTATAAATATCTGCCTTTTTCCATTATATTGTAAATTTGTAATGTTTGTATGATGCATTTAATGACAGAAATAAAAAATATGAATGACAAAAAAAAAAAAAATACAATGCTTTATCTGAAATTGGTGTAATTTTAGTTGTTTTCTTTTTTAAAAAAATTTTTGTAGTGTCCGCAACCAAATTACCTCCCCACTGTTTAACGTTTGGATATAAATTTACTTGTATGTAACACATTTTAAGATATTACCAAATAAGTAACTAGACAATTGAAGCCATATCTCATAAAAAATATGGGTTATGTAACTTGTGATAATAATTTTTATCTATCTTTATTCATTGTGGGTGTCCAGTCATTATTTTAGTACTTGCAGTAAAGAAATAAACAACCTGATCTAAAAGAATTCCAGCTAATAAACATCTTTTTATCTCTAAAATTAATAATACACTGCTTCAAAAATTTATCTGTAAATTTTATGGAGAAAAAATAAAGATATTTCATTTATCAACTTTTGGTTACGGACACTACACACTCTACAAGTTATTTAAAATAGGATGATACTTAACCTTAAATAAAGGAATTCCTAGGATGTCAATGGCATCTGCCAATATCAAGGTGATGCAACACCAAGGATCTTGTATATGGAAATGGTGCAATCTGGGTTTCCCAAATTAGTTGCATTATCAAAATGAGGGAGAAAAATAAAGTACATTGATTAACGTGTTAAACAAACCTCTGACCTTTGTGAATAGACTAGCATTAGTTTTTTAACACAGCCTGTTTCAAACAGCCTCAAGTGCAGGTTACGGACACTACAGGATTTTGTAGTGTCCGTAACCACATTTGTGATGATACCAGAGAAACAGTGGTGACAATCAGAAAAATTTCAACACATCTCAGCATCTATATGAAATGCCTATGTAGGAAATTAGTTTATATATTTATAGAGCCTTCCAATTTTACATAATTTAAGTGGTTACGGACACTACAGTTTTTTGTAAAAACTTCATTTTCCACATAAAACATGATGAAATTTCATTACGATGGTTACATAACCCAACTTTTTATACCCCCCGCTTGAAAAGCGGGAGGGTATATAGTAATCGTTAATTCCGTCCGTCCGTCCGTCCGTCTGTTACGCTTTGGGGTACCCATCTCTTATCCGCAACTCCTCTCATACCACTGAATGAAATTTAATGAAACTTTCACAGAATCTTTATTACATATTGCCATTGTGCACCTCCTATTTTACTTTTTGATCCGACACATATTTTGGGTTTTCCGGCCACAGCAAACATGGACTTTGCCATTATAACTATATGGAGGCGGGGGGTATCATTTAGTGAGCTCATCGCTCACAGTACCTCTAGTTTTCTGTAAGTAACAGAGCATTAATACTGTGATTTTAGACAGAAATCTGAAAAAATAAATGATATGGACATTATTTTTAATTGGCTTAATGAGAAAGGTAAAATTATGTGAAAAATGTATAACACTGCACCCCTGTTACATTTTCTTTCATATCTTCAAAAGTTGTTATTCAATCCTGAAAATTCAAGCACCAAAATAATTTGTCAAAAAAATTCTTAAGTCTGATAATGATCATTGGCATGAAAATGTATGATATTTAACAATTATTTCAAATGAAAATGCTGTAATTTTAAAGCGCAACCGCATAACGCTTTAAAAAAATTCATTTTTGGGGTACATTTTTTGCATTTACTTAAATTCTCTTAAGGCTAGATCAACAAAAGTTTGCACACAAGTCCTTTATAAGTATTGTTATGAATGAATTATGATAAATTGCATGTAAAGAAAATAACATTTCGTAAAATCATGTATAACAATGTGGTATTCTTAATGCGCCCTATATTGTGTTTCACCCGTTAAGTACCTAGCGGAGAGGTCTAAGTTTTAGGCCCGGTCTTACGCCGCTTTCTGAAACGCGATTTAGGCCCGTCTAAAATTTGGCGTAACTTTCTTAGTCGGACTAACTTAGGCCCAAATCTACGACTTTTTGAGAAACGAGCCCCTGGTCCCCCTTCTGATGTACAATATAAGGTGTTCTCTGGTCCTCCTACTGATGTACAATATAAGGTGTCCTCTGGTCCCCCTACTGATGTACAATATAAGGTGTCCTCTAGTCCCTGTACTGATGTACAATATAAGGTGACCACTTGTCCACTTAATGATGTACAATCTAAGGTGACCTCTGGTCTCCCCACTGATGTATAATATAAGGTTACTTCTGGTCCCCCTCATTACTTTAACGTTTCTGCTAATATGTATATTAGAAAGTAGATCTGTATAAAGTTACAAATATGATTATTTTAGAGTAAGACAAAAAAAACTGTCTATTATATAAAATTCAATCAATATATAAGGTGACCTGAGGTCTCCGTATTGATATTGATGAATTTACTTTTATGCCTTTAGTGCCTAAAGAGTTCCTAAAATGTGTTATTACTAAGCAAAATGTCGAACTATTTGCGGGGGACCCGAGGTCCTTGTTGAGCGTACGTTTTATCCTTCTGCGATCGGTTTCTTTTTGCATTTCCGATCGAGCTCGAAATCCGCGTAATTTATTTTCACGAAAACATTAGACAACTTGAAGATGACTCGACACTGATGTAACTGTGTCATCTGAAAATAAACAGCAAAGCTGCAATGATGTATGAAAACTGTCCTCCTCAAAAAGAAACAATTAACTATAACGGTATGACTGTTTTTTTTATTCAAAGTATGGTTTAAAGTAGTAAGAGTAATCTAACTGTGTCTCTGGACAAGCCAGGCTTACTAATCTCCTAACTTACCACAGTTAGAATACTAAGTTAGTATACATGGTATATAGATCCCTGATTCAGTATATGCAGTTTTTCACAAAAATGTAATATGCTAGAAATATTAAACAAAAAGTCGCTAATTAAGGAGGCTGGGGGTCAACTAATTAACTAGCTCTCCAAAAAATATATATATTGATAGACCGGAGAGCTACAGTGCCACCCATTGAAAAAAACTGTATATTTATTGCGCACAAAAAAGTGCGCTCGGTTCTCGATTAATTCTTCCAAATTCTTATCTCAATTGCTGTAAAGCCTTTTTAGTGAAGAACTAAGGTGCTTTTCTTCATTTGCTTTATTGTTGAATAGTAAATGTATGTAGTAAGAAACTGAAAAAATAAACAACACAGTCATAAGTACAATATTACACAGACAAACAGGTAAACAGTACAATACATGCAACTCAGGCAGACAAGTACATATCACTATGTGTTTCATTCTATAAATGACTCAATAAAAATATCTCTCTTAATACAAACTTGATTCTTACGACATTTTGTAAATAAACAATTAGCTAAACTAAATATGTAATGAGATTTAATGTTTTGACTAGATAATTCGAGTTGACAATACTGATAATCTATCGTACATGAATTATTCGACTGAATACGTGACATACAAAGACCATGTGCACCCTAACCTTGACATTAGCTACCGTTACTAAATTTAGACAAAAGTACCTAATCATGTTTCATAAAATTTTACACATACTACAAATGCATACATCTTCATCTTGCACAAAGTTTATAATTAATTATTAAGAAATGTAATAAACACGAAAAACTTACTCTATGCGGGACTAAAACAGCCAAACATGACATAAGGCTTGCTGATTTGATGCGGGCGCCATGCCGTACACAATACACAAACGGAAATAGTGTATAAAAAACAAACAGGTCACGGATTCAATCCTGAAATATAACTAAGGGGAACAACTCAATTTCATGTAACACTACACTCCCCGTCTGATTTATCACTCTTTACAAACTCTGCCCTACATTGACACTGATAGCACAAAAAATACTACTTGTATGTAGAAAATACATGTTAAACAAAAATGTCAAAACATGGTACACACAAAGAACGATACATGTAAATCAAGTTCATGTACTACATGGTTACACTGTAATCAAAGGAATCACTTCCGTAGCGGGCCTGATGAAGAGGTATGGCTTTCCTTCCTTGATGATACGTACTTCGATTTTGCGTACCAGACTGTCCGACTCACTTGGAAATACACGGTTTATGATACCAACTGGCGCACTTTCTTTGTCATGAAGTAGAACAACATCCCCATCTTTAAGATTGTCTGTTGAATCTTGCCATTTCTGACGAGGTTGTATAGTGGAGAGGAACTCGGCTTTCCATCGCTTCCAAAAAGTGTTAGCCATGACCTGGACCATTTTCCATTGACTTCGGTACATGTCCTTGACATCGAGATCCTGGAATTCACTTGGTACTTCATGAGTTTTCTGTGTCAGTAGAATCTGCGGCGATAGAACGAATGGTGCTTCAACATCTGTAGATACAGGCACCAGTGCCCTTGAATTTATTATAGCCATGACCTCTGCCATAAAGGTCGTCAAAACCTCATGAGTCAGCTTCCCATGTTTGGTATCCATAAGCATTGCCTCAAGGATGCGACGGGCAATGCCTATCATCCTGATGACACTCCACGGGCCAAAAACATCCACACCAACAAAGGTGAAGGGTGCTGACCTTGTAAGGCGGACTTTAGGAAGATCAGCCATTTTCTGACATAATGGCTTCCCTCTCATCTTGCGGCAGGTCACGCAGTGATGAATGATTGATGACACCAAGCGTTTCCCTCCAGAGATCCATAGACCTTCACTTCGTATAGCACCTTCTGTCAGTTGACGCCCTTGGTGGTAGATTTTCTCATGATGATGATGAACCAATAGTCGGGCAACATGGTTCTTGCCAGGTATAAGGATGGGTGTCTTCTCCCCTTCAGGTAAGTCCGACAATTTGATTCGTCCACCAACTCGTAGCAAACCGTCATCAAGGTAAGGAGACAGAGTCAGAATTGTACTGTCTCTTGGAAGGGGTTTTCCTGCACGTAATGCGCATAGTTCTTTCTGATAATACTGTTGTTGAACCTCTTTAATGATCAACATCTCAGTTTCTCGACGAGATATTTCATCCACTTTCCCTGCTTTCTTCCTGATGCATTTCTTGATGAAGGTAATGGCCCTCACAAGGCTCAACCAACTACCAAAACGACTGAAACGTGATGTTCCTAAAGTTGGCTTGGTTGATACTGATACAGTCTTAAGGGTCACTATCTCTGGTCGTACTTCACTATCTTGATCTGGGTTCACCAAAGAAAATGTCTCATTCTGGAAATTGTTTGTATTTACTTTGAGGAAGTCTGGTCCCTTTAACCACAAACTATCACTGAGTTGTTCTGGCAAAAGTCCACGAGTTCCTTGATCAGCAGGGTTTTCATCTGTTGTTACGTAATTCCATTGGTGTGGAGAAGAACTCTTACGTATCCTGGAGACACGGTTGCATACATATACATAAAAACGTCTGCGCTCATTTGACAGATACCCCAGCACTACTTTGCTGTCGGAGTAATACACGATGTTCTCTAAGGGTAAGTCAAGTTCTTTTGAAAGCATCTCACCAAGCTCCACAGCCAGGACGGCAGCACAGAGTTCCAGTCTTGGAATCGTGTGTCCACTTCTTGGTGCAACTTTACATTTGCCGAATACAAATCCTACAGAGATCTTCTCATCTACGGTACTGCCTCTCAGGTAAGCACATGCAGCTACTGCTTTTTCAGATGCATCACAAAAGATATGTAACTTTGTGTCAACACACTTGCCGTATGATACAGACAATAGGCACCAAGGAATGTGAACACCATCGAGTCTCGTCAATTGTTCTAACCAAAGTTTCCAAGCACTCATAGTCGCTGTAGGTAAAGGATCGTCCCAACTCTCAATCCCAGTAAATGCTTCTCGCATGATAAGTTTGCCATTTAAGATTATGGGCGCAATGAAACGAAGTGGATCGAATAACCCATTTACAGTGGACAGCAGTCCTCTTTTGGTTAAGGGCTTCTGCTCTTCTGAGGCTGTGTATGTAAAGGTATCTGTAGCTAGGTTCCAACACAAACCCAAACTGTGGTGTACAGGTAAGTCATCTCGATCCAGGTCAAGCTGTTCCATGGATTTTGCAAGATCCGCAGACGGAAATTGTAGCATCACTTCTTCCCTATTCGATGCAATCTTGTGTAGTTTCAAATTTCCAGCTTCCAGGAGCGTTTTCTGAGTTCGCTTCAGAACATCAACTGCTTCACTAACGCTGGGAAATGACACCAATCCGTCGTCGTCGTAAAAGTTTCTGGTAACAAACTGCTTCACATCTTCCTCACAGTCAGTATTTACACAACGTCTAAGTCCATATGTGGCAACCGCCGGAGAAGGTCGGTTGCCGAAAACGTGGACACACATTCGGTACTCCAGTAATTCCTGTTTCGGATCGTTATTTCGATGCCAAAAGAAACGAAGAAAGTCTCTGTGAGGTTCTGCAACATGAAAACAGAAAAACATCTGCTGAATGTCTGCAATCATAGCAACCGGCTCCTTTCTAAATCTCATGAGCACTCCATCCAGACGATTCATCAGGTCTGGTCCTTGCATTAACACGTCATTCAGGGAAATGCCCTCATGTTTGCAGGAAGAGTCAAATACAACTCGTATTTTATCCTTTTTCTTGGGATGGTATACCCCAAATATAGGCAAGTACCAACATTCCTGCCCAGGTTGAATAGGAGGAGCAACTTCAGCATGTCCAGAATCAAAAATGCCTTGCATAAAGCTTACAAAGTATTCTCGTTTAGTTGGATTTCGTTGCAGACTCCCTTGAAGCATCAGTGCTCGTTTCAGTGCCACAGATCGATTGTTTGGTAGTTTTTCCCGGGTCTCCCGAAATGGTAATGGGGCTGTCCAATTTCCTGTTGAATTCTTAGTGAAGGTTTTGTCCATCAGCTCGAGGAATTGGGTGTCCTCTATGGACTGTCCTAATTCGTTGTCATTGGGTTGACGTTTGAACATTGGGTCACTGTCTATACAGGTATTTAGGGTTATATTGTATTCACAATTGTCAAATACACTAAAGCGTCCACTCTGTTGCACTGTGGTTTTCATAACGTTCATGTATGCTGGTGGATGGGCATTTCCGATACAGACGTTTCCTATGAGGACCCAACCAAGAGCGAGCCTCTGCGCGAAAGGGGTACCTCGTGGTCCTGTACGTTGATCTTCTATGTGATGTGCTTCTGGCAGGTCCCTTCCAATCAACAACAGAACTTGGGCCTTTGAATCCAGAGGAGGAATGTCTACCCCACTGAGGTGTGAATGAAACTGAACTATTTCTGGAGTTGCTATTTCACTCTTTTCCTCTGGAATCTGCTCACATTCTGTAACCAACGGAAGCTGTAATCTACAGGAACCGTTGTTTGACTCCACCATAAGTCCGAGAGCCTGTCTTCCACTTCGTTGAAAGGTACCAGCACAGGATTTCAGAGAATACGTTGTATCTGAAGACATCGGAATGTCAAAAGCATCAAACAATTCCGGCCGCGCTAGTGTATGAGTACTCTGGTCATCTATCAAGGCGTATACATTGAAGGATCGTTCCGGATGGTCCATTGGGTAAACTTTGACTAAGAGAGTCTTGGAGCAAGATCTACCTGTGAAGTTTTTACCACAGAGCTCGGTACAGAGTGAACTCATCTTTGAACCCTCCCCGTCATGATGTGACCTGGGTGAAAGGTCGGATGACTTGTTGGATGTCTCCCCGCCATGAGGTGACCTCCGTGCAGCATCTGGCTTGGTAGACATATCGATGTGTAGAGCAGTAGGATGATTCTTGTTTCCGCAAATGTTACATTTCACAAGTGCACTACAGCTTGTATAATCGTGTCCTGTAGAATCACAACATTTAAAGCAGAAGTTGTAATCCTTCAGCAGTTTCTTTCTTTCACTTAGAGTCAATCTCTGGAAAGTCTTACACTGATTAAGTTTATGTCTGTTCAGATGTAAAACACAGTTGTTTTCTAAGCTGGCACTATGATCTTTTTCTGTTGTTTTCACAGTTGTTTTCTTCACCTGAACATCATTCTTGCGATATGCGTCTCTACGTTTTGACTCAGGAGGTAAATTAGAGCGACTTGTGGAGTTAGCTGTTGGTTCACTGGTGTTTGAGTAATCAAAGCTGGGATTATTACGGGTCTTACTCATTTCCGTCACAAACTGGACCAGGTAAGTAAAGGGTGGATATGTGACTCCATGTTGTGAATTATAACTTGTTGCACGTGTCGTCCATTTTTCCTGTAAGTTGATTGGAAGCTTTGTGACAATAGGGCGCATGCCTGTGGGTGAATCCAAGTAGAGCAGGGAACGATTTAACGCAGGGTCCTCCATTCGTAGCTGCACTTTACTTAGTAGATCTGCTAATTCAAAAAGCTTTTTGTTGTCTTTCGCAGTCAGTTTGGGGAAATCCAACAATCTCGACTTCAACGAAGTTTCAAGTAGGACCGGGCTTCCATATCTGTCATCCAGGCGACTCCACAGCTTCTCCAAAGCTTTCTGTGGGTTGTTGATATTGGTGGTCCGTAGGCTAACTGCGTGTTTCTTGGACTCGGGTCCTAGATATCGAATCAATAAGTTCAGCTCTTCTCTCGGATTGGCGTTCAGTTCTTTTGTAAGTACGTCAAAGCTATCCTTCCACGACTGGTAAGTCTCTTGACGATCATCAAAGGTAACTAAAGACCAACGCAGCAAATCTTTCTTATTAATGTAATTCGCAAAGTCATTGAGTAAGGCAGGTTGAGGTTGTATCGAATTGCCATGATCGGTCGTTGTAGACGTAATGACTTGGTCCTCATGAATAGGCCTTGTTGGACTAGACTGCAGGAGAGCAGGCATGCCAGTAACTGTTGGAAGATGATAATTCTCCAGGCTTGTTTGATAAACTGGTACGCTCGTATGAACAGCTGGTACGCTCGTATGAACAGCTGGTACACTATCTGTTGTTGGCTGATCACTTAAGTATTTGTTAAGAATTTCAGAATTATCTAATTCATTGCTCACAGAAGTCATTTCATCTTCATCCCACATTCTGAATTCCTCTTTCATTCCCAGGTACTCTGCGTCAGCTACTGCAGCTTCCTTTTTCACTGAAAGAACGTCCATTTTGGCCTTGAGTAGTGCCTCTTCTTGTCTCATCTTTGCTTCCTGTTCAGCAAACTTTAATTTTACTCTGGCAGCTTCTCTTTTTGCTCGTTGCTTGCCTAGAAGTGATGCAGCACTTGACGAGTAGCTGGAGCTTCTTGCAGACTTAAAGCTGCTGGACTTTACTTTTGTCTCTTTAACAACATCTTTATTGTTCACTTGTCTATTGTTCACTTTTCTATAGAACTGTTCAACACGTTGTGAATGGGTAGCTTTAAGTAAAGCCAGTGACGCCTGTTCACGAGCACTATCCTCAGTGTTATATCTTACAAGAAAGTTTAATAACTCAGAACTCATGTTATTGTAGGTAAGGTATATGTCTGCTACACGTTCTGTCAATGAGTTTGTATCTGTTTCTTCATGCACTGATTCACTGAGCAGACTATCTAAATGTCTTCCAATTTTTGTAAGTCTGTTTGAAAAACGGTCCACCTGTGCTTGAAAGTATGCTGCTCCTTTCTCTGACAGGGATCTTTGTTGTCTTGTCTCCATGTTTCCAAGCTCTTGCTGGGTAGATGGGACCTCCATATCCAAATTCAGCTCCTGCCGAGTATCGGAATGATCCATGTGTCTAGGTGATCCTCCTGTAGCCATATCTGACTGGAAGTCCTAGATTTCTTACTGTAAAGCCTTTTCAGCGAAGAACTAAGGCGCTTTTCTTCATTTGATTTATTGTTGAATAGTAAATGTATGTAGTAAGAAACTGAAAAAATAAACAACACAGTCATAAGTACAATATTACACAGACAAACAGGTAAACAGTACAATACATGCAACTCAGGCAGACAAGTACATATCACTATGTGTTTCATTCTAAAATGACTCAATAAAAATATCTCTCTTAATACAAACTTGATTCTTACGACATTTTGTAAATAAACAATTAGCTAAACTGAATATGTAATGAGATTTAATGTTTTGACTAGATAATTCGAGTTGACAATACTGATAATCTATCGTACATGAATTATTCGACTGAATACGTGACATACAAAGACCATTTGCACCCTAACCTTGACATTAGCTACCGTTACTAAATTTAGACAAAAGTACCTAATCATGTTTCATAAAATTTTACACATACTACAAATGCATACATCTTCATCTTGCACAAAGTTTATAATTAATTATTAAGAAATGTAATAAACACGAAAAACTTACTCTATGCGGGACTAAAACCGCCAAACATGACATAAGGCTTGCTGGTTTGATGCGGGCGCCATGCCGTCAACAATACTCAAACGGAAAATAGTGTATAAAAAACAAACAGATCACAGATTCAATCCGGAAAAATAACTAAGGGGAACAACTCAATTTCATGTAACACTACAATTGCAAAAAAGGGAAGATTTCAAAAAATTCCTCTCTCCTCTATCAAGTACTCTCGTAGTTGACATCTGAAGGAAGCATATTGGACCGAATTATCTTTGAAACCAAAATGGCAGTATAAATAAGCGAAATGTTCGATGATTGCAATATCTGGACCAGGAGGACCATTAACAACAATTATGAGGAATGTTTTGTTGTGGAAAGAGTTAAAGAATATGTTAGGAACAGACGGTTTGTAATATTTTGAGGTTACAGTTTTAAAAACATGGAGAAATAAATCGAGAACCGAGCGCACTTTTTTGTGCGCAATAAATATACAGTTTTTTCAATGGGTGGCACTGTAGCTCTCCGGTCTATCAATATATATTTTTTTCGGAGAGCTACAGATCTGCAGCTACTAATTACCCACAAATTAACCACCAGATTTAACATATTTTTAGATACAGTATCTTAAGCTGTCAACTATCATTTGGCAAAGAAAAAAATCATACATTTTAGTTTTGAAATTTGATCAATTTTGTATAATTATCTTTATATGGAGCTCTTCTTTTAAAGGAGATCAAAATCGTCTGAAAATAGCTGCCACCCCAACCTCTTTAATACAGATGTATGTACTATGCCTATGGGTTATCAAAACAACAACCAAAATTACTAAATTTTTATCTTTTCTTCTTACAGTCAAGGTCAAAAGACTTGATAAAATCAATGGGAGGAGACAATATGAAAAAAAGCTATGCTGTTATTTTGTGGTAAAGTGTTCAACCACAGGATTCAGAAGCATCTACAAAGTATCCATAAACAGGAACTTATGATTGCTCAAGCCCGTACCCAAAAATCAAAATGTGAAAAAGACAGGTTGTTTAATAAACTTAAAAATCTAGAAAATTTTAGATATAACATAAAAGTGTTAAAGGAAGGAAGTGGAGATTTAATAGAGTGCAGAAAACCAAGCAAAGAAACCCTCGCATCATCGGACTTCTTAGGCCTAAAAAAATATGTTTGTTTCCTGTAACCCGACCGACCTATTCAAATTATCCCCGGGTGGATTTTTTTCCCTGACAAATGGGAAAACTGTGATTGATCAATCAGCTGATTCCATTTATTTGAAAAAAAAATAGCTTGTAGCTTAACTTGAGACATAAAATATGTCAACCTAGTTTACATTTATCTTAAATATAAGTGGTAATCATTTTTGTATCAACAATTTCCCCCTACAACTTTCTGAAGGTCATTTTCTGCCGCTAGGCAGCCATTTTGGATGCCATGTTGGGTGTCCACTGTAAATATGACACCTGGTATATTCAGTCCGGGGATGTTTGACCATTCATAAGCAAAAAAAAAAAAAAATTCCCGACCTACCGACCCTTATTTTTTTTTGGGATAGTTACAGGAAACAAACATTTTTTTAAGCCTTACCATGCGTTTATTGTTTTGTTTTGTTTTGTTTTTTTTTTTTTTGGATTTTTCGCTAATATCGAACTGTGGAGGCATACAGGATAATGCTCTTCCAAGAACACCAAATTTAAAGACCAAAAAGCATCATCGCACGATCCAGGTTCTTACTTGCAGGAGGCACAGACTACTCTACAGAGGAGGAAGACTTTAACATCTATGTACCGGAAGAACTGAAGGGAACTTGTAAGTAGAAAATGCGTCAGGACGATGTCTACACTGCTCTGGTTGAAGATCAGCTAATCATACAGTTTTGACAAGTGTTAGGATGGAGGAGAACAAACCATGTCTCACAAAGAGTAAGACAACTGGCTCGACTTCAAACCAAAATAAATGAGCTGGTAAATGAAGAGAATGATCTACATTTTTATATCGCTCCAAAGCACTTTGATACAGTTGTTAAAGCAGTCCACGAGTTAGCTGGTTACCATCAGAATAAGCAGAAAATATATGTATTCTCTACTCCTTTTTTGGCGTTAAATCTTGGACATAGTTTATTGAAGCTCACAGATATCAAAAGAGGCAATGCCATCAGGAAAAAGGATGAAGAAAGACTGTAATGGATATTTGGAAATTCACAGCTCAGACTGGGAACATGCTGTAGCTTTATTTACTCTGCAGATTAAAAAATAGATTTAACAAGCCTTTGGCACTCTCCATAGCCAGTGACCTTGTATTGTTAAAGAACCACCTGGATGAACAAATTAGTGATTTGACAACAGATCTGTAAAAGCAGGGAGAAAATGCTACACTCTGGAAAAAGTTAGCTGAAACAGTTATGACTAGAATTATCCTTTTTAACAAGCTGCTAGGTAGTGAAGTTTTTAAACTTAATTGTGCTAGTTATGAAACGTCAGAACTGGAAAGAAACCAAGAATGAAGAAATAGCAAGTGACCTGAAACCAATTGAAAAGATCTTACTTAAGACTCAAGATATATTTATATTTATTGCTATAAAAACTTGAAATAAAAAAATGGAATCTTTTACCTTTTTTAAACATTAGGCACCCGATTTCTACATATAAAAACTAAATATTCCCCCTGTCGTTTTACGACTAAGTCAAAAATTTAATTCTGCTCATAACTTTCCATTTTACATAATGTAAAAAGCTGAAATGCATGTATTCTTGAGGAATTCAATTTCGTTTATTTCGTTGTTAACAATTATCAACGAAATTAAATCCCACACGAAATTCTATTTGACTATTAAATTAATTGTTCAAATATTATACATTTAACAGGGTATTATTCAATCTCAGACCAGTGATTTGGCTCCGACTTTCAGTGTAAAAGACTTAATTAGAAGCTAGAAAAAACAATTAAATTGAATAGGGTTACTTTAAAAACAACGAATTTAATGCCCACAAAAATATTTTTTTACAAGAAATCAACAAAATTTTATCCCCACGAAAATTTGTGCTTTACAGTAGATTTACAGTAGATTTGGAAATAGTTTTTATCATTTAGAAAAGAATTTTATATGATCTATTTATGCCCACAAATTAAAAAAAAAACAATTTTAACTAAATTTACCGATCCACTCAAGATTTTGGTCTTAGTTATAAGTTCGATTGTAAAATGGACCCCAGTTCTCTAGGGAGGTGCATGTTGATAGTTTATAATGTACAATTAAGAACATGATGATTAAAGTGAGCAGTGTAGTCTGCTTCGGACTGCATATGGTGGAAGCACGAGGAAAACTAAACACTGATTTTAACAGAAGGTGTCCAGTTCTGCTCAATGAAACTATGATTGTTGCATTAGATTGTCTTATGCAACACAGACAGGAGTGCGGTATCTCCTCATCGAACCCCTTGCCAGTCCAACAAGTGTAAGTTTACATATAGACCCCTGGAAAACTGTGAAGAAGCTGGCAAAAGAGGCGGGTTGTGAGCAACCTTACCTGATTTCATCTGTTAGACTTAGAAAGTACCTAGCAACGGTGTGCCAGTTACTGAATCTGGAAGACCACGAGCTGGAATGGGTTTCAAGACATTTGGCATGTATAATTGATACCAACAAGGAACATTACAGGCAGCATGATGCCACAGTCGAGATAGCAAAAGTAGCAAGCCTCATGATGGCTGCAGATAAGGGACTGAGCTACAAAAATTTGCAGGAAAGAAATTGTCTGACATAGATGTAACAGGTTAGTGTAGGTTTCCCCCTTCTTATATCAGCATATGAACGTTTGTGACATCTGTAATTAAAATAGAACAAGTTATGGCCAAAGTTTTTTTTTGCAGATAAGTAGACAGACAAATAGACAGGCAAAAAATATATGTCCCAGAATCTTTCGTTAATATATAACCTACGTCGTATGACATCATGTGTCTAGCCTATGCTAAAACTATTATGATGTCATAATCAATTTATATTAGGGATGTCAACGAGTACCCGGTTAACCGGGTACTCGATCGAACGTCCGAGTATCGAATACTAAAATCGGTACTCGGTTACTCGGATGTATATTTTTGAATATTTCTAATCTTATTTATTAATGCATTAAACAATCTGTTTTAAAACGTAAAATGCTCATTGCACTTGTACATACAGTAATTAGGGTTTACTACGACTCTAGATGACCGTTATCGCCTGTGGCAGTGTTTATACAGTGTAATTATCGTGACCAAGTAACTGGGGTACCTGGCTTTTCTCACCTTCGGCTGCCTTCTTCCCTTATTTTTTGTTTGGCTTTAATTATTTGTTTTCACTGAACATCGTTAAAGATCCATTATGTTTAAATAAATTAGATAATTTTGTAAATTCTCCGAGAAGCCGTAAATTCTCGGGAAAAGAGGGGATGATATTACACACGCGATTGTTGATATGGTTGTGTTTCATTACATGCCAATACAACTGGTTGAAGGCAAAGGCTTTTAAAAAACTGATGTCCATCGTTACATCAAACTACAAAATACCGTCCCGTAATACTATATAAATCTCGAATCGAACAAGTGTACTAAAATCGTAAATCCGCTCTGTTAGGAGAACTCACAGGAGTTCGCGTACCTATCAATTTTGCCGAAATTTTTTTGTAAATAAAAAAGATACGTAATACCTATAATAATAACACAAGGCCTTGTGTTATTATTATACGTATTTTTTTTATTTAAATGAAAATTTCGGTATAATTGATAGGTACGCGAACTCCTGTGGAGAACTTGATCAAGTTCAAGTTGATACTGTACGTAGCTCTGACGACTGATACCTGGTCGTCAAACGCGACAAAGTGTTACATTACAATTACGGAGCAGATTATTTTTTTTTAACAAAAACGCTGTGAACAACTTATGATTTTATTTCTTGTGTTTATCTGATAAATAAATTGAATTTGAAAATTGTTATATTAAATTTCGTCGGGCACGAAGTGCTCATCATTAGTACAACAGAAATACATTTACGGATAAGCCTCATATCAGTGCATCTGGTTTTATTTCTACAAGAGTTTACAATGTTTTACAGTCTTCAATTTACTTGTTCATATTTATTCACACTTTTACCGAGTACCCGGGTACTCGATCGGAAAAACGTCCGAGTAACCGAGTATTGAAAATTGACCGATTTGACATCCCTAATTTATATATGTAAATGTTACTTTTTCCTGTACTTTACAGCTTCAATAGAAATTGACGTTTAGTAAAGCAATTTGAAATTCATGGAATTCATTTTAAATTCATGCTAAAATACTCTTAATACCTATAATCAATATATTTTTAACAATAAAGCTAAATGACTTAATACATTTCTCAAATTAGAGAAACCTGTAGGCACATTTCATTTACTACAGATCTTGACATAAAGACTAACTTTAGGCTAAAGTGGACGAATCCATTCTCATGTACATGTAATGAAATTACATTATGACAACTTGTGAATGGTATGCAACTATTTTGAGAGAATGCAAAAATCCTAGAAATTAAATCTTCAGTTGCCAAGAGTATCACTAATATCTTGATAAATGTGTCCTGAGTCTAAGATGTGTTGAATATTGTGTACATAATTATCTTATGTCTTTCATAAAATGCATGCCATTTCATAGTTATTTGTTAATTATGTATATATATTTTTAGCTCACCTGAGCCGAAAGCTCAGGTGAGCTTTTCTGATCACATTTTGTAAGGCGTCCTTTTAGCTGTCCGTCCGTCTGTCTAGTTGTCTGTCTGTCTGTAAACTTTTAACATTTTCGACTTCTTCTCAAAAACCGCTGGGCCAATTTCAACGAAACTTGCCACAAAGCATCCTTGGATGAAGGGAATTCAAATTTATTCAAATAAAGGGCCACGCCTCATTCAAGGGGAGATAATTGGGAATTAATGAACATTTGGTGGCATGTTTTAAAAATCTTCTCCCCCAAGAACCACTGTGCCAGGAAAGATGAAACTTATGGGGAAACATCCTCAGGTAGTGTAGATTTAAGTTTGTTCAAATCATGACCCCCGGGGGTAGGGCAGGGCCACAATGGCCCACCAAATTTACATAGAAATATATAGGAAAAGTCTTTAAAAATCTTCTTCTCAAGAATGACAAAGCCATAACTGATCATATTTATATGGAAGCATCCTCAGGTAGTGTAGATTCAAATTTGTTCAAATCATGACCCCCAGGGGTAGGGCGGGGCCAAAATGACCGACCAAAGTTTTACATAGAAATATATAGGAAAAGTCTTTAAAAATCTTCTTCTCAAGAATAGCAAAGCCATAATTCACCATATTTATATGGAAGCATACTCAGGTAGTGTAGATTCAAGTTTGTTCAAATCATGACCCTCAGGGGTAGGGCGGGGCCAAAATGGCCGACCAAAGTTTTACATAGAAAGATAGGAAAATTCTTTATAAATTTCCTTCTCAAGAATAGCAAAGCCATAATTCATCATATTTATATCGAAGCATCCTCAGGTAGAGTAGATTCAAGTTTCCCAAGCTAGGGCGGGACGACAATGACCAAAGTTTTATATAGAAATACATAGGAAAATTCTTTAAAAATCATCTTCTCAAGAATGGCAAATCCATGATTGGTCATGGGACTACTTTTGGATTTAAACTTTTTAATAATAAACCTAAATTCTACTTTTTCCTTGCAACAAAGCTCAGGTGAGTGATATGGCCCATGGGCCTAACGTGAATCAATATGGTTGGTGTTTGATTACAAATTTTCTATCAAATATGATCTGTTTAAAAAGAAAAAACAATTTTTGATAAATATTAACATTGTAAATCTGAAAGTTACCTCAAAAAGTCATTTCTTAATTAAATCCTGTGTAAGTGCAAAAAGGTAAAGAAATGTACATGTAACATCAGTAAATAACCTATTTCTCCTTAGTTTGAGGGGAAAGGTACATACTTCATTCACTTTTTGTAATCATATGAAAGATTGGAAGCATTTTGACAAAGACTTCTGAAAAATATTGACAAATTAAGGGTGGAAAATTGACTAAAAATAATAGAGATCATTTCCCTATTTTTTCATAAATGTGGACTAATCTTTTATGTCAATGAAATAAAGAAGAATTTATTATTGAGAAATACTGTTTAATACTGTTCAGTTAATAAAGTCGATGACCGACAATGTTTAATTAAGTATTTTTGAGAATTTTCATATTCTCTTTATGACAATTCCCCTAAAAATGACTGAAAATGTGTAGTCACGTACAATATGTAATTACCATTCCATGTTTCACAGGCTGCACTACATTTAATAAGAAGGAAACATGTCATGTGCTTCAGACAGACTGATAAGCGAGTGCTAATTTATCATTTGGAAAGGTTTGAAAATCTTGTGACAAAGACTTTTCCGACATAGGTTCTACCTTAAGGCAGATAAAAACGACTATTAATTTTGTTTTCTTTTTAACAAATTCGCATAAAATGCTAATTTTTTTCCAAACAAGGCCCATTTAATTACATTTTTGAATTAAATATACATTGACAGATGTCCTAGTCCTACATGTTTTCTGAAATATTATCTGACAGTGAAAGAATGAATTGTAAAAGTGTAATGTATATGTACATAAAAAGAACATCTTTTTTGAAAATCTTACTTCTTCTTTTTGTTTTGTTTTGAAGAAACCAAGGTGTAAACAGGAAAAGAAAAGAAGTTGCTTTCAATGCAGTGATAGATCAAGGTATGAATGAGTTTGTTTCAATAAAAATCTTGATAGCAGATATAATAAATTCTCCTCTTATACCTGTTTTAATTGACCTGCAAATGTAGTACTGTAAACCAACTTTTATACATGTGCAAGAAATTTTCACGAGATTTAAAATTCGAATTATGAGTTGTGGTCTGTGTAACCACTCGTGCATGAAAAGCACTCTGGTATCAGAGAGAGAGCCTCGACATCGCGAATATTTCTCGCTGCAAACTGATGTGTCAATTTAACAACAGATCCAAAATAGACTTGATAGCAATTAAAGATTAATTGTAGCAAACTAGTTTACCCCTGGTAAATTGGGAATCAAAGTCATTGGGAATAAAAGTTGGTTTACGGTATTTTGTTCAATGAACTCCTTTGATATTGATTTACAGATTCTTATGAGGAAGACGAGGATTATCTCCCATCTGATAATGAATCATCAGAAGAACCATTACGCACCACTTTACCATCCAAAAGAAAAAATGGGCAGTGGATGAGGTGAATGTCCTTAGATATGAATTTAAGAACTTTGAAGATAAGAGCATACCAGGAAATGCAAAAGCATTGAAAGTAAAAAACAAATACAAATTTCTTATTCATCAGATAAAGAGTAAAGTGAAGGATATGGAGATAACGAACAGTATTCAATCTCAAGTCCATTAAACAATATACAAAATCAGAGCAGAGCAAACACGGACCTCCGAAACAACAGAGGTGGGATCAGGTGCCATGGAGGAGTGAGCATCCCCTGCCGACCGGTCACACCCTCCGTGTGCTTGTTTTCATGATCAGGAAATAACGGAAAAATCCATCATCAATTCAGTGTATAAATAATGGACTAACAATTAGTATGAAAATCGTCAGTCAGCATTTGACTCAATGATAAATTGTATTTTCTGAAAAGGTCATTGTACATTGTATCAATCATAGAACTTACGAAATGATGACTTTGAACGAGGACTGCTGATATTCTTGTTTCATCAACTTGTTGTCAATAATTTACCTTGTTTTAGAAATTGTTCATACGTAGAGCATGCTCTTGCGTATCGAATCAATTGAGATATATATACTCCGTATGCAGGTGATGAAGGTATATTGCAGCATAAGTAAGGGAAGTTGACGATAGAAAAGTTAAAGTCATCACGTTTATCATATAGCTTGGTTGTTAGATTACCATTAGAGTCTTTTTCAAATAAAATATCCAAATATGAAGCAGAAGTGTCGGACTCTGTGGTATCTTTTATCTCAAGCTCACCAGGATATATCGTATCGACGTAGGAATGGAAATTATCATTATTAATTGACAATACGTCGTCGATATATCTAAATGTCGAGTTGAAGGCCACAGCAAGTGTTTTCTTCTTTTCACGTATAAGATTTTGCATAAATTCTGCTTCATTAAAAAATAAGTCTGCTAATAACGGAGCGCAATTTGTACCCATGGGAATTCCAATAGATTGTTGGAATACCTGGTCTCCAAAAACCACATAGATATTGTCAATCAGAAACTCAAGCATCTTCTTGATGTCAACTTCAGAGTACTTATGTGTGCAATCAGAATCTGTTTTAACAAAATAATTTTGCAAATGACAAATGACGAGGTAAGTAAATTTACGAGTGCAACATAGTTGCAACAAAGTGCAACATATGCTGAATTAACAAAGTTAGGATTTGTGGCATGCAGGCAAATATGATTTTGTGATAAATTCTTTAAACTGGAACATTAACTACTTAGACTTTTTTTTGATCGCCTGAGTTAACTAGGATATAGATACCTGTATAAACTTCCTGTCTGCATCATTTGTCCCTGAGTTGTTTGGGTGTTGTCTGTCATTGTTGTCCTTGTTATCTTCGTTTTTGTTGTCGTCGTTGTAAACTTTTCACATTTTCATCTTCTTCTCAAGAACCAGAGGGTCAGCTTCAACCAAACTTGCCACAAAGTATCCTAAGATAAAGGGGATTCTTTTTTGTGAAATCTGAATTGTGAAAACTTAATGGCATCCTTTTAAAATCTTCTCCTCATGAACCACTGGGACAAGAAAGATGAAACTCGTGTAGAAACATCCTCAGATTGCGTAGATTCGAATTTATTCAAATCATGCCCTCCAGGGGTAGGTTGGGCCACAGTGGTGTATCAAAGTTTAACAAAGGAGTATATAGGAAAAATCTTTAAAAATCTTTTCTTCAAGAACAGTAAAGCTTTGATTGGTCATAGTTATATGGAAGTATCCTAAGGTAGTGTAGATTCAAGTTTGTTCAAATTATGACCCCTGGAGGTAGGGAGGGGCCACAATGGAGGATCAAAGTTTTACATATGAATATGTGGGGAAAAATCTTCAAAAATCTTCTCAAGAACAACAAAACCATGATCGATTATATTTATATGGAAGCATCCTCAGGTAGTCAAGATTCAAGATTGTTTATATCATGAACCCCGGAGGATAGAGTTATATGATATTTTCTGTGCAAGAGTGCAAAAATGCGAAGGCGAAACTGCCAAGTGTTGAAAGAGAGGGTGTGAGGACGAAAGTATGAAGGTGGGAAGGAGCAATACTAGTATTGCACATTCGCAACTTCAACCTCACATCTTTGCACTTGCCCTCCTTTGCCTTCACACCTTTACACTTTTAAGACTTTGAAATATCGCAACTTCACCCTACGGGCGAGAGTGCGAAGGTATGAGTGGCCCCAGTAGAACACCAAAGTAAACAGACCTTTGAGAAAGTTTATAAAGATAATCAGACATAACAAATTTTGTAAAATTACCATGGTTAAATGCAAAGATGTATATCTCTAGAATGAAAATAGAAATCAAATGTTCTTCATTATAGATGTTTTCCGAGTATAACCATGGTAATTAAATTCTTATCTAGTCTAGTCAGAAGAGGAGGATTACACCCAAAAAGAAGCAGAACCATGAATCATCATCCTCCGTCTCTGACGATGAAACTGATGACCCAGATGATGAAATAGCTCCTGGACTCCTTGAGGAGGTAAGTTCTTCTGGTGTTTGGAGACTGTGTAAAGGCCAATAACTTACCCTCTTACCTCTTACCTAAGTCTAGAACATTACTGTAGCTCTCTGTTTGAGAAAATTTGGACAGATAAAGCAGAGAGCTACAGATCCATGCGTTGCAAAAATCGACAATTTAAGCCACAAAAATTTCGTTGCTCATTTCAGATATTATTTCCTAAATTTTTTGTTTTACCCAGCTTTATAAATCATATCCAATAATTAACTAACCATTTATCCACTATTCCTAAATATTTATTAAGTTTTCAATGGTTCAAGAAGGGCCATTTGTGGAAGTGAACATAAAAATGGGAATGTTTTTAAACGACATTCCAAATCCATGGATGATTGTTTCAGACCATTGAAAGATTAATAAAGTATCAATAATTGGAAAAAACATGAATAATTATTGGATACCATTCTAAGAGTGTAAAGAAGCATAAACTACAAAAATTGATACCTGAAAGGAGCGGCAAAAAATTGTTGGGGTAAATCGAAGGTTTTTACAACTCTTGGATCTGTAGCTCTCTGCTTTATCTGTCCGAATTTTCTCAAGCAGTGAGCCACAGTTCTGCAGCTACCTCTCACCTGTCAGGTTATGACAAAACATTTTAGTGCTTAATAATAAAGATCCTTGACAACTATGTTGTGGAGGAATATTTTGTGTTTCTGGCATTGATTAAGGTTCTGTATATCTAGAGAAAATTGTAAAATTCCATTCACATGATTTTGAATTGTTGTGATGAAAGTACATGTATTTTAATAGAGTTTTTGTAAACTCATAAACATTATGTATATTAGATTTAATGAAGAGATTCTCTATAGTAAATGTTTTAATATTTTTATTATGTTTTGGTTAGATGAAGAGACTTTATAATAACACTGTATCTTGGTTTGATCTCAACCTCTATATGTTGAATTTCAGTTTTTTCTATTTAGAAGAGCTTTGTGATTATTTTGTAGCTGTATAACTGATTTTTTTCTCATTCTAGCTAGCCATACCATGGTATATAAACCCACCAAGCAGCTTAAATACCTCTATAGAGAAAAAGTCCAAGTTGAATAGACTCGAGAGGGGATCATCGACAACTCCTGAAATAAGGAATAGATTTTTGTCCAGGAGTAGTCAGAGAGTAAGAATGAGCTATACCCTAGAAACATAAAACAAGAATAACCTACGAATGGAGAAAACATCAAATATAAGTGTTTGGAAAGTTCATATTCCTGGAATAACAGAAGTTGTAAGACCAATCTGATAGACCAATTGTGTGGACTGACAATTTAGAGAATGAAGAAATAAATAAATGGAAGTGTCTTTAGAAAGGCAGCATTTACTAAAAACATTCAATATCTTGAAAATTACAACAACAAAGCAATAGAAACTTAGTACAATGTACAGGCACTCTAAACCTAGACTTGCTGTAGGAGAAACATGTATGGATATATTAGAGTTGTTAGACTCTAATACATGTAAATTGTACTGGTCAGACAAGTTAGTAAGATCACTGTGTTGGCTCGGTAGAGCACAAGTCTAGTCATTGAGGGAATCTGGGTTGGAATCCTTGTCTGACCTCTCACAGTTTTCTTCTTGGTTACAATATACGCAGCTAGTTGCTGTAAATTTTGACATGGTATTCATTTCTGGTTATAGCTAACTGACTTGTTCAAATGTATATTTAAATTTTGAAAAATAAAAAGGTTTTGAATTTTTTAAGTTTTCTCTTGACAATTTGAATGATAATCAAAGTATACTTATCTTGTGTATTATCTGTGTATTGAAGAAAGTTTAACCCCGTTTTTAGCTCCACTGCTCAAAGACCAGAAGACCTTTATGATAGTCAGATGTCCGTCATCTGTCCGTCTGTAAACAGTTTTTCAAAATACTACGTTTACAGTTTTAGTCTAATTTCAGTAGAACTTGGCACACATAAAAATCAAAGTTCTTATTACCTCACATGTCTCCCTCTTGCATCTGGCAAAGCCTTGACTATCATATGCATGGATTCCATCCATCTAATAGGGATATTATTCAACCATTTTGACAAGGCAGTCTTCAGTTGATCAAGACTTTTTTGTTGATCAATTGATCAAAACTGTTTTGGGCATTTTGAACCGTACATGTTTGATGAGGAAAAGACAGGCTTTACGGAGACAAATCAAGTGAATGCGAAAAAGTGATCAAAACCTTGGCTATATTGAGCCGAGGGTTAACATGCTCCTTGTCATGATCGACAAATAACTGAATGAAAGGCAATTTGGTTTTCAAAATTGGTCTAATATAAGTAATGAAAACCTCCTTCAGCATTTTTATGCCACCTGAGTTTAGGCCCTTTGCTACATGTATCTGTTTTTGTCCTTCGTTGTATGTCGTGTGTTAACGTTAACATTTATTATTTTCAGCTTCCTCTTTGCAACCACTGTACAAATGTCAACCAATTTTGAAATAAAGCATATTTGGGAGATTCATTGGCGAAATTACTCGACTTATTTATGATGTTCTACTTATTACAAAATGATTTTATTAGATGGATTTCAGTTTTATATAAAAATGCCACATTATGTGTTTTGCAGAATGGTATTTTTTCCAGACTCTTTTGCCTATGTAGAGGGTGTCGTCAAGGAGACCCTGTCTCACCATATATGTTCAATCTTTGTGTTGAGATAATGGGTCACCTTACAAGACAAAATAAAAATATAAAGGGTATAAAGATTGGTAAAGAAAGAGTCTGCTTATTACAATATGCAGATGATACTGTTATATTTTGAGATGGGTCTGAAAAAAGTTTGAAGAGTGCACTAGATCTTCTTTTCCAGTTTGCTAAATTTTCGGGTTTAAAGCCTACATGTAATCTATCTAAGACAAAAGCCATATGGATTGGTCCAAAAATTAATTGTAATGACAATTTGTACAATGAATATAATTTAGAGTGGACATCTGAGAACTTTACAATATTGGGAATAACATTTAATGCCAGTCTTGATAATATAGAAGAGATAAATTTTATGAACAGAATTAACGATATAAACAAAGAAATGAGCCACTGGGAAAAAAGACGTATAACACCTCTGGGTAAAATTACAGTTATAAAATCTCTTTTTCTTTCAAAAATTACACATTTATTGTTAACTTTGCCAAAACCATGTGATGAAACTATGAAAAACCTTGAGAAATCTTTTTTTAAAGTTTGTATGGAATAAAAAAAATGATAAAATAGCTCGAAATGTAATGATTTTAGATTATGATGATGGTGGCTTTAGATCTAATGCCACATTTGCCAACATTTATTAACGCACTTAAGTTCACTTGGATCTTTATGGAATCTACAGGCTGTAATATTACAAAACTTTTACAGTTTGGATCAGAATATGCCTTATATTTTAGTAAAACAACAAATAACATGTTTTGGAAAGAAGTCCTTTCTAACTATAAAGAATTTATTAATTTATTTGAACCTGAAAATATTCTTCAGGTCTTGAAAGAACCTTTATGGTTTAACAGTAGTATTAGAGTACAAAGTAATTTTTTTTTAACAAACAGATATATGCGAAAGGTTTTCATATTGTTTCTGATCTATTGGATACCGAAGGTAATTTGTTATCCTTTAATTGTATATCCATTAATTATGATGTTTTAATCCCATTTACTAATTATGAAGGGCTTAGACTTTCCATTTTGAAAAAAATGGCCTGAAGTTAAACAATGTAGAACATCAGCTATTGGAATATACATTCCTACACATATTCAGGTCCTTTGTCGTGATGATTCCGGCTGTAAATCATTATACAATTTCTTTCTATCTAAGCGTTATAACCAACCTGTATGTGTTACAAAATGGACAAGAGATTTAGGTTTGCAGAATGACTTTAAGGGTCCTCCACACACCCACAGCTTATGTTCTCATATTATAGAGCATTACTTTTAACAAGCATATAAACTTTTAAAAACTTTCCAAGAATTAAAATGTAATATATACTGATTTTTAAAAATAATTATTTCACAAGTTTCAAGAAATTTTTCCCAAGGCGTTATCATACCTAGTACAACAAATTTTGTCTTACCCTTTCGTATATTTTTAAGCTCACAGAATAACCATAAAAACTTTATTTTATCGATCAAAATATTTTTACAGAAATTTATTTTATATATAAAAAGTTCATAAAACTCATTTTCTCTTAAATACATCTTGAGAAAAATCAATAAGGACCCCTTTTGTAGAGAAGAAACTTTAATGAATTAGATTACATCAAAAAATTGAATGAAAATTAAATGCGCTGATGTAGAAAAAACATTTTCAAAATCTTTGGTATCAAAGTTCCTTTTTGGAGTTATCTTTCCTGTTGTCGGGAACTCAAAAACTTTGGCTAGTCTCCGCATACGTCACCATACTATATTTAGTAATTACTAGCCACTGAACTGGACAAATATAAAACTAGAAACGCACACTATTTTATCAATATTTATAAACACACAATGAAATAATGTGTTATTGAAACGCACAAATTAGCGTGCACAAATTTCAACTATCAAAACAGACTCGGTTGATTAGCCTGAAAATATAAATAACCTAAACGTTTCTCATCATACCCAGTACCTGTTGTTTATGAATTACTATGTAACATAATCCAAGACGTCTGTTGTTCTTTTATTTAAAAAAAAACCCTGCACATCCTTTTCCATCGGTCACTCCGTGATCATGCCATGTGTTCATTATTTACAAACGGTGCTATGCCAAATCGTTCAAGCATAAACTTGATAAAAGCGGAAGTAAAAGCATTTTTTCTCTATATACGTCACAGGTCACATGGTGTGGAGTACCCTTAACTGGAGAGATTTTTTACAAACTTGAAATACATAAGTAAAGATTCAAATCTCATATGGTTCAATTATAATTAAGATCATACATAGAATTCTTGGAACTTGTAAATTGTTGTTTTTATCTAAAATTAAAGATAATCCACTGTGCTCTCTCTGTAATCTTGAGCAGGAAACTTTGAAACATCTTTTTTATTACTGTTTTCCTGTAAAGGGAATATGGGATTGTTTAGAAGAATGGATTTTACAAAAAAACTGGAAAAAATATTATCATAGACCCAATTTCTGTTATATTATGTATTTCTGGCAAAGAAAACACATATTTAAATATCATTATATTGCTTGTAAAACAGTATGTATACCAAAAATCTAAAAATAGTAAACCTTTAATATTCAACGAAGTTAAAAACGTGATATGTAAATACTATAGTTTAAAAAAAATACTTGTTTGCATTAAATATGGAAGACACCCAGTTCAAAAAGAAATGGCAATTGTTAGACAATCTATTTGAAAAATGATCAGCTTTTTATAACATTCATAAAAGGACATTGTATTTTTTACTTTTGTCTGTTTTTTTTCTTCTTTTTTATGAATTTACTTATAGTGATAGTAAACACACTGTAATATATAAACATGCATATATATGTACAAATGTATATTGAATTATCTTTTTGTACAATTCATAAATAGGTGATACTGAAATGGATGAGTGAAGTGGAAGAATCAGTGAGTGAATGTTTATAAAAATCCACAATGATTATATACTTGCAAAAAAAGTCCCCACTTTTATTTTTTCAAAAAGTTCAAAACCTTAAGTAAACATCAATTTACTAGTTGCTTAAAATTTTGCCTTTAATTTGCAATACTTACATGTATCTGTCAAGGCCAAAACAATTGTAATCGAATGTGTAATTACTCGACCGTGACCGTTTTTGTTAAAAAGCATGAAGTTCAAGTTCCATATGTTTTTCGGGTGTATTGTTTATATTTTTTACTTCCATGTGTTCTCAATCTTTAATTGACAACGAAAAAGAGAAAAAAGTTTGATTAAAATGCAGTGTATGTCCACACAACAATGTGAAAGTGAAGTTGAAATGGCCCAAGCTGGTCGTAGTTAACGAGTGTTCTGCTTCCTTTCGCTGTATGACTTTATTTTACTTTAAACCTTTATAATTATCGCCCGAAAAACCTATAAAGCATACCTGAATTCCTTCTAATCATTAGAAATCGCTAAATTTTCAACAAACACAACGAAATCACCCTAGAGCTTATCCAAAAAATCAATGGAACCGGAACCGGAAGTGCCCTCCCCTCAATGTCAAACTGGAGGAGTGGGGTACAAATGTAATAAGACATAATGTAACTTTTGTTAGCAAGGCACAGGTACTTTCGGTAAGCCCCCTTGTCATCCTAATCTCAATCCTAACTAACATGTATGGAAGAAGATAGACTGGAGTGTGAGACAGCTTTTTCAGCAGCAGAATCTAGCGGAACTAGAGGGCAACCTAGTCTCCACATGGAAAAACATTCAATAAAAGAACTTTTCTTAAATCGTGTGAACTCTTTGAGGAACAGTTGTCATGCTGTGAATTCGTTTGAATGGAGGATAATGCAGTAGTTAATGTTGTGAATTTTCAATTCTAGGGTGCCTTAACATTTCTGCATATTGTGTTAAAGTACTTCAATAAAATAAATTAAGTGAGAAAATATTGTATTGCTACTTTTTTATCCTGTATACATATTAAATTATATTCTTAAAATAATTCATTTTTCATATTTGTTAAAATAAGAGCGGTTTAAAGCAAAACCTTGCCTGGGGACTTAGAATATTTGACTAGTATATAAATATACTGCTATTTGAAAGTTGAAAAGTGGAAATAAAAAAAAAATTGTGAGTTTCGTGGTCCCTGTCCCCCATAGGGTTTGAGAGTTGGAGCCAAATCCGCTAAAATTAATGCAATCTTTAAAAATCTTCTTCACTCCTGGACGTCAAGCAGTCAAACTGTTGGCATAATTTAAATCAGCATTGAGTCCTCTATCAAAATTGTCAAATTCATGGACCCAGGCTCAGTGTTTTAGGTGCTACATGTAGAAATATATAGTAAATATGCATTATTTCTTTGAAAATCTTCTCTGCACATCGGCATTTCATAAACTTACGAAGTTCATGATTAATTTCAGGGTCATGGGTACTGGGGGTGGGGGTGGGGGGAGGTATATAGTCTTAAAGTAAATTAATACTTTGAAATCAGCTCGTTGGTATAATTATTCAACCATTATAATGAAATACAATTTATTATTAAATTTCAAATATTTTGGCCCTGGCCTTGAAAATTTTAAAAAGATTCTACTTCATGTGAATACAAAAATAGATCTGCTTCTACCTGGTCAAAACTCGTACCCAATGGTATTTCAACAAATTTTTTGAGGACCCCATCTCCAAAAACTACTTATGTATTGTCAATCGGAAACATGAGTTAATGATTTGATTTATTAATGAAGGAGAGAATATCTCATTTACTTTAAAATAACTACAGTATTTTATAGTTCAATAAACAGAGAGAAAATGTATTGTATAAAATTTATTGAAAGACTGCAAAATAGAAATATACATCAAAAGTACATTTTTATCAATAACAATTTTGTGTATAGGAAAATACATAAATACGTATCACAGACAAATCTTTTTTTTTTTTTTACAAAAAAGATCAAGATTTGATTTTTAAAAATAAAAAAGTTAACATCGCACTCCTTTCTTAGAAAACTCTCAAGTACGCAAAGTTGTTATTTTCTATTTCTGTAAAACAAAAATAATTCACAA
Organism: Saccostrea cuccullata; assembly: GCF_032062105.1. NCBI lineage: Eukaryota > Metazoa > Mollusca > Bivalvia > Ostreida > Ostreidae > Saccostrea > Saccostrea cuccullata. The sequence goes on from NW_026924282.1 coordinate 209,745, forward strand.
TGCACTGCAGAAATGTGTTTATTTCTCCTATCACCGTCCATTTGTTTTTTCGAAGTGCTCAGTGGGAGATGTTTTATTCCCGGTATAAGATTTTGAAATGTATAACGCAAGGAATGCTTCCACTAACTGAAATATAAAATCAGCTCATTTTATTCTTTTTCATTCATTTATATTAGGTAGTTTTTATATGTATACAATGAAATTTTAAGAAAACGAATAAAATTCAGCCTCAAAGTCTATTCAAACAATGTAAATAGGGGTAGATTAAACAAGGACCTCCTAAATAAACGTGGGATCAGTTGCCATGAAGGAGTGAGCATCTGTCGACTGGCCACATCTGCCATGTGCTCCAAAGCATGATCAGGAAAAAAAGGAAAAATCTGTAGACAATTCAGTGTGTAGATAAAGGCCTAACAATGAGTATTAAAAACGGATTAGTCAGCATTTATCAAAAAATAGGTTGCATTTTTATCGGCCATCATATATATTATATATATTATTATTATATTCATACGACTTCAAAGGAGTCAATTGTTATTCTTGTTTCTTCAACTTGTTTTTCAATAGCTTGCCTCGCTTTGGACATTGTTCATATTAAAGTATCTTCTTGCAGATCGAATTAAATGAGAGACATTAACACAATATTCATAGGTTAACTGAACATTGCTGCATAAGTAAGGGAAGTTGGCCATTGCAAAATTAGTCATCGCAAATTATCCATTTCAGAGTATAGTAGTTGTGTGTATAGTGCGGGGAACTAGATAAATAAATTTTATAAGAAAAAGCAAAATAAGCATCGGTCTCCTACTAGCATCAGGATTAGCATTTAAAAACAGGATAGCCAGGATCAGCATCGGCAAGCAAAGGATACATGTAGAACTAGCATTGACCTACTAGATCAGAATATCAATGAAGTTTTATTCTGGAAAAAAAGAAATTTGAGACAGAAAACTTTTTGAAGGTTACATTCGGTAGAAAACTATCTGTATTATTCATTAATTATTATTATGTAATTGAATATTTTCAATATCCCGAAGAACCAAAATGAATTTGAACTACCATAAATATAATATATTTTGGATTTCGAAACTGCATAAGAATCCTTACAAATAAAGATTAATTTTGGGTTCCAGTCAATGTTCAACCAAACCTCTTTCTAAAATACTTCCTACTAAGATATTGAAAGTAGTGAAGAAAAAACTTCAAGAGATCTATGCAACAATAATGGTGTGAATCACATGTGGATACTTAAAAAATCCAAGGGAATTTTGAACAATTTAAAAGCATGATTTTACCAAAATCAACAGCTTTAAAATTTACGACTTTTCAACTTTATACACAACCATTATTCACGATAAATTAAAGTCCAGGCTTATCAATATCATTGACAGAACTCTGCTTTTTCAGTAAAAAATGGAACTTTAGAATTTACTTACCCGGTCATTAGTAATGTGCAAAATTAATTTGTTAAAGCACATTCTGATAGCCCACAAAAGTACTCTGAAGTTGACATCACAAGATGCTTGAGGTTCTGATAGACAATATCTATGGTTTTAGGAGACCAAGTCTTCCATGGCCTACAATCTATTGGAATTCTCATGGGTTCCAATTGCGCTCTGTTTTTGCAGAACTATATTTGTATTCATATGAAGCAGAATTTGTGCAAAATCTTTTGCGTGAAAAGAAGAAAACACATGTCGTGGTCTTCAACTCGGCATATTGATGAATCAACGACGTATTGTCATTTATCAATGGTGATTTCCATTCCTTTATATGTCGATACGATATATCCTTGTGAGCTTTAGATAAAAGATACTACAGAGTCTGACACATCTGTTTCATACTTCGATATTTTGGTTATCTAACAACCAAGCTCTATGATAAACGTGATGACTTTACCTTTTCTATCGTGAACTTCCCTTCCCTTATATGGAGCAATATACCTTCATCGCCTGCACACTAAGTTTATGTATCTCAGTTGATTCGATACGCAAGAGCATGTTCTACGTATAAACAATTTCTAAAACGAGATAAATTATTCAGTGTCCACACATTAACCTATTAAACAAACATGTAAATCCAACTATTAACGTTAGACAACAGTTTCGTTTTTAGAACGTATAAGAATGTTATTTTCTACTGAATTATCTACAGATTTTTTTTTATTTGATCGTTAATGACAAGGAACACGTAGACTTTGTTTCTCTTTGACAGTGAATGCGATCTCCTCCATGGCAGCTGATAATCTTATGTTTTAGAGATCTGTATTTGTCCTGCTGTCAATTGTTATTATCCAGTTTTGATGTTTATTACTGTTCCTTATCATAATGTTAATTGAAAATCCATGTACATCTATCTATCTGAGTATTTGAGCACAGGGGAAATTTTAAGAGCTTGCGAGCACGAATGTGTTTCCTCTGTTTTACCTATTTTGTCAAAAAAATATCATTAAAACATTTAGTGATTAAAACAGAAAGTATTGTTTTTCTAGAGTAAAAAAATTCTGTATTTTTTAATACATAATAACTTTAACTTTACCTCAGTAATAATAAGTAGAACACCAACAGCAATAACGCCCGAAGAATAAGAAGTTATTTTATTTACCAGAACATCGTAGCATCCCTGAAAAGAAACAGTACTTTAGAAATAAGAATATACATCTCTTTCACTTTCCAGCCATCCATCTACTATTATCTTTACACTTGTATCTATCTTTCTGCCTGTGTGTGAATTGTATGTAGGGATGTATTTATGTTTAATTCAAATGGATAATCCCACATTATCTTTGAGTTGTTGGTTTTTGTTGCGTAAATGCTTTTTAATTACCTGGCTGTTATATGTTTCACTATCGACATTTGCATGACATGCTGAAGGAGCTGAAGAGTACGTGCTGACAGTGACTCCATTACAGCAGGTCTTTGGAATTTGTGAATTTGTCTGCTGACATTCTCCACTAGTTGTGCACCAAGGAGTCTTGTCAAAATCATTAGTTGTGCTGACCACAGGACTGACTGCACAACAATCCAACTAATCAAATGTGTAATACTTATGTAAAAAAAAATTCACATGCATGCCGCTAAATATAAAGCAGATACCAAAGAAATTGGGCATTGAACTTTTAACATTTCAATTCACTGCATTTAGCATTGTAGTGGAAAGTCCATCTAACAAAATTCAGAAAAAAGTTTTCTGTTGAATGTCTAATGTAAATGATATATTTATATATAAAAAAAAAACAACATAAGTTTACTTTACGACAGTGATAAAATGTGTTTCATTATGAATTACCTTACACGTTGATGTACTTAATTAGTTATAATTTTCTGTGTTCTGTCAATTGAATGTGAAGGGTATTCTCTTCTCAATGAAATGGATTACAAATAAAATTTTGATGTATCTTTAATTATATATGCTTATACTTGTTATATGTATGTTATAATCTATTATGTAATGAATGAAACTATAAGATATCCTTTAATTGTCTGCCTTTGATTGATAGTTTGTTATTTAACGTCTCTCTAGAGAATTTTTCACTCATATGGAGACGCCATCACTTGCCAGTGGAGAGCTACACACTTTTCCTATACTCGGCACTCAGGGCCAATGAGTAGTAAAGGATCTTTTTCGTGCTAGTATCTACTGCGACACGGTACCTCGGTTTTTACGGTTTCATCCGAAGACCGGTCTCCATGCACGATCCACAGTAGGATTTGAACCCGCGAGGTAAAAATTTACTCCTTACTTCGCAACTCTAGAGCAGATGCTCTGAATGTCGGCGTTAGTATTGCACCCGTACTTGCCCACAAGTTATTCAATTTGTTGGGACGAACGCTGACATTCAAAAATAAGATTGAAAATTCAACGCTTCAACATAATACTGCGTCAGATGTTATTAATCTTTAACAGTTTTAGTAATTGCAAATTTTTTTATTAGGTGTATTCAATTAAATATTTTTACCATTATGCATACCTCCATAAATACCATATTCCAGGAATTCGAAACTGTTTCCGTGGTACTGAGGGCATCATCTTTGTACTCTTCATGTAAATTGTCTTCCAGCTGATTTTTGGAAGAGGTTTCTTTTATCTTTAGTTAAAAAGATAATGTATTGTTTGAAAATATACCAATGCTAGATATGTGAATTTTATAACTAAATTACAAATATACAAATAATAAAGTCGTTCTGCAAAGCTCAGAATCTAATGCTTACATGTCTACATCATTAAACTAATAACATATATATCATTACTGTAAAATTAGGGGGAAACATAAATTTTAGTTGGTCAATCAAATGTTACGACGTTTTTCATACTAATTGTTAGGCCTTTGTTCATACACTGAATTGACGACGGAATTTTCCATTATTTCCCGATCATGACAAGGAGCACACAGCAGATGTGACCTGTCAGCAGTGGATGCTCACTGCTCCATGATACCTGATCCAACCTCTGATGTTTTGGAGGTCTGTGTTTGCTCTGCTCCTATTTTGTATTGTTTTATTGACTTTGATATTGAATACTCTTCGTTATCTCCATATCCTTCTTCATATATTAATTAACTTCTTATACAAGAATACACCGTATTCATGTCATCATTCACGACGGATTTTTCTGATATTCTCCATATTCTTAATGTATATTGAAAAAGTTTATGCTTTATTATAATAGACCGTGAAACATATTTTACAAACTTTATTTATGATAAGAATGGAAAACATTTAAATGATAACAGCAAATAAAATTCATTATTTCTTTGTTAAAGTCAACATTAAAAGAAACAACAATTATTAATTTATTAGAATATAACTGCAATTTTAATCAATTTCTGTATTATGAGGTTAAAGAAAGGTCAATATTCCAAAATACAAATAAAGTAATATGAGACTTAAAACAAAACGATTAAAAATCTGTTATATCAATTAACGATTTTATATCTTGTTGGCATAAGATGGTACCGGTTTGTAAGTTGCCATACTTTTTCTCATTGAAATGTTTCATTTAGATTGTACCATAAAAAGATTTGAATTAATTGTGTTTAAACTGCTGTCAATTTGCATTATTTTTAATTGCTACAGGTTCTAAGTGCACAAAGCTCACTAATTGAAACCTTCTTCACTTAAATTAGCACTAATTGAAACCTTCTTCACTTAAATTAGCACCTTGCTCAAGTCCATATTCAGCTAAGAGAAAGCCGAAATATCTGTACAATCAATGAATTATTTAATAATGATTTCCGGAAAGTCTTTAAAAAAGTTTTAATCAGATATTAATAAGGAAATGCAAATCATATATTGGAACCCCTAATATCATATATTTAAAAATCGCTGTGTCCATGCCTGGGTATGGGAATTCCAAAATAACTTTTTAGCTAAGTACCAAATTGTTGCTTAAAATCCAAACTTAGTAGGTGCAAATGGATTACAAGCATAATCATAAGATATTAAATGTATAATAATCGATGTTAAAAAAATTTCTAAATTTTTCTTCATCTTCAGTGTTTACAGGCTTAAATTCCATAGTTACATCAACATTTGACCATACATATTTGAAAAATATCGGATTTTCAATTTAAACTCCACTGTTGAAAACAATGAGGGGGGTGTTATATATAGCGTGAAAATAATTTTGTTATTTATCCTTAAGCTTACCTTCATACTTTGATTTTACCCAGAGGTGAATAAAAAAACATTGAAATCAATTTTGATTTTAATTCGAAAGTTGCTATAATGCAACATCAAATTTATAGTTTAGCATACGTTACTCAGTGATAAGTGTAAATTCAAGATTGTAATAAAGTCACATTGCATATTATCCACATCTCTTATTTTTGATTGGTAAATGTTTGTTTTGCTCCCGATTTGTTTATTTAAAAAGGGACTTTTCAGCTTGAGTAGTAATATTTTCTTTATCTGCATACATTTTGTAGGAGAAGCTACGAATTTATAGAAGGTACCAAAATTAATTATCTAATTATTAGGCTACATGTACTTCATTTCTACAGTAAAACAAAATATTAATCTAAATTCTAATTCTTGATTTTTCAGTTTGAAACCCTTTCACGACCGCTAGCTTTAGCGATGAGAATTGACAATTTAATTTTTACCAGTAAAAGAAGAGTTACTAGTTCAAAACACGATGATATATCACGATCGCACATAAAATTGACTTCCTGGAGAAAACACGGCTTTTCAAGATGGAAAAGGCTTAAACTAAGGTTGCGCGTAAAGTAAGGGTTCTCATTACTAGAAATTTTCTCAAAATGTATAGCCACTTAAATTTTTTTTTAAAAGAATTTTTATGATATTGCCGAGATTTCACACATTTCTTAATTTATCATTGAGACAAATAATGACAGACGTTTTCAAAATAATTATCAGTCCATTATTTATAAATGTACACTGAATTGACAACAAATTCTTCCGTTATATCTCGATCACGACTAGGAGCACACGACTGATGTGACGGGTCAGCATGGGATGCTCACTCCTCCATGGTACTTGATCCCACCTCTAATATTCATGAGATCCATCTTGTCTTTGTTCTGCTCCTGTTTTGTATTGTTTAAGGACTTCTGAGCTTGAATACTGATCGTTATCTTCATATTTTTTAATTCAAATGATATGAATTTCTGACCAATTTCATTTTCGATTCAACCCCTTAGTCAATACACCCTAATAAATACTTTTAACAGATTTGATATATATTATATATATGAAAAAGTAATGTGTCGAAATGATAGCAGACAATCTTTTATAACTACATACCTTTTCTCTCGTGTGAATCCACAACCCAAAGATTATCAGTGTTGACAAAAATAACATGAGACCAAAAATAAAATACTGTAAGACAAAACAAAGTTGAAGAATTTATCAAAAACAAATACAGAATATGTAATATTAGTAATATTAATTTACTACAAATTAAACAAACTTTATTATCTTTTTGTTTCTGCAATTGCTATCCAACTCAATAAAACATTTTGATCAGTTATTTATTGATTTCCATATTTGTAAATATATTTTCACACCTATGGTATTTCACATTCTACCATTGTTACTTTGTATGTTTACTCTTTTGCAGATAGAAATGATTTTTATTTATTTTGCATGATGTGATAGATTGTAGTTATGAAAAAAGATTTAGAGTAAAGTAATAATATGTTTCAATAATGTGCACTCTTTTCAAACTGCAACTACCCAAAATGAAAAGATATCTCCCTCTCTCTCTCTCTCTCTCTCTCTCTCTCTCTCTCTCTCTCTCTCTCTCTTGATGCTTCTAATATTCTGCCATAGGATTATATTTTTTCTATCATGTTCGAAGTGTTGAAAAAACTGTTTTCATTTTCATACATAACAGAAAACATAAGAAAAAAATTCTGAATATGTGCTTATTTTTTTCAAACGTAAGAGCATGCTGTCATCAGGCCAAGATTTTTGTTTGTGTTTTAAGTTTACGGTATTTAATTTTTTATGCATATAGCATGTATAGATTAACAAGAACTATTCTGATTAAACGTTTACGGACCAAAGGTTTGTACATTGACTTTTAAATGAGAGAAAAGTTCCTACTGGGAACAATTCTTTTATAATTCCATTATAGGTACTTCATACAATTTGTAAGGAAACTTTATTTTGAGGTAGAAACACTTCTATTTCATAATCTTCATATATAATATATTATATCATATGATTGCGCCCATATGAAAAGGGTCCTTATGGCAATTTTTATGCATTTTTAGTTTTTCACGGATTCTGATAGAGTAAGGTTAGAAGTTGTCAAATATGAATTTTCATGGTCCTACGTCTACTCTAAGTATGTTTTTTCTTCATTTTTATCAAATATACTTTAACAGGTTAATAATGACGTCATGTTTTTCAACAACGTCAAACGTTTTCAGAGTGAACGTTGAATGATTTTCTTCTGTAAATTTACTTTGGTGATTAATAGTTGTATAATATTTAATATTTTTCCATGCACATTATTTTTATCTTATTGTCTCTTTTAATTATTAATAATTATTTCATAGTTATATATATTATGGATTCATCAGTCGTGTATAGTATTATGAGTGAGTGTTTGTTTTACATTTCACTTTTCTATGACACCAGGGGGAGACCTGAACAGCGGGCAACATCCATTTTTTTTTTTTTTTTTTTTTTTTTTGTTGAAACAATTATTTTCTCAAACAAAATGTTAACTGGTAATCCATGCAAGAGTCAATTGATGAGCCTGTAGAATTCATTTGAAAATTATTTTGATTTAAACATTGCTCTCGATATAGAATTCATTTGAAAATTATTTTGATTTAAACATTGCTCTCGATAGGTCAAGATTTCAGCATAAACGATATTATATCTTTAGTTACCATATATGTGAAAATTAATTTTTTAAAAATTATATCTGGAACATCATTACGCTACCTAAATGGTACTGCGAAGTGAAAATTTATTTGATTGTTCGTTCTTTCTAAATTTTATATAAAGACAGAAAAATTGTGAAATGTGGTACATGTAACATGTAATTACGATACACAATAGACAGTAAATAAAAAGGAAATTCGGTTGATTCACTGCATCTATAAGTTTGTCTGTCTGCATTGGGTCAATAATGACACTGCTTTTTTTTAAAATATAAAGGATACACGAAATATTTTTTAGTCTAGCAGTAAAAATATTTTAATATTAACCAATCAAAAGGTGGAAATTTTACAAACAAATGAATGAGTTATAATCCGCACACATTTACACAAGAGATAGACCCAGGCCAGGATTAACATCTGTAGGATTATGTGTATGTTGGTGAAGGGGGGGGGGTAAAATCTAAATGGCAGAAACTTGCAATTCTTGTGAACACGAGTTAAAATAAATTAAAAAAAATTTAGATGCACCCAGTACCATTAACCCCACAACTTGCAGATTCACTTTTTATTTAGGTTTGAAATAATATGCTGTCTATTATTATTCTTCATTTTATATTTGTACCTTTAATTCTGAGCATTGCTATTTTCAAAATCGCACAGCGATCATAAACACTATGAGCCTGGAACTGAATTGCTATGAATTCAGTATTATTAATCATGTATATAATGATACCATAGAATTAAAATCTCTGGTTTTATTTTATGAAATGGATTGTTTTAGAAGCACACCCATAGAATTAAATTAAAGATGCCATTTACGGTTTATATGTATAGCTTTTGTTGGGGTATGGATGGGTTCAAGATTAATAACATGTAATTGTTTATGCCTTAATATACAGTCAGTTGAATATGACTGTTTTGTATAATATGTTTCCTGACAATTGTCTGTGAACTGGCGGAGCTTTGAAATGTCAGATTTTTTTAGGGATGTAAACATCTTAGAAAATCATCATATTATTTATGACGTAATTAAAAAAAAATCCCCTTCATTCTAATATTGTTTTCTAATTTTATTCTATAAAGTGAGTTTTAAAGAGTATGAATTCCATTCTGTTCCCGTGCCCAGGGACGTAGCAACGGGGGGGGGGGGGGGGCTGGGGGGGGGCAGGGGGGCCTGGGCCTTCACTTTTTTCCCCAACCTTACTTATACTATAGGAATTGATAATTGAAAGTCTGGTTGCCACCCCCCCCCCACTATTAGTGATGTACGGAAAACGTAGTATAAAAATTGGTACTGAAAGTAGTTGACCCCCCCCCCCCCCCCCCCACGAAATAGGATTTTCGAATTTGTGCAACATTAACTTTTTTTTTGCTTGACAACTTTTTCAGCGAAGTAAAAAAAATTCTCTGGCTGCCCCCCCCCCTCCCCCCAAACTTTCAAGAGCGATGCTACGTGCCTGGTGCCAGAAGCTTGGATACATGTATGCTAAGCCTTGTAAAGCCTACAATTGTACATGTTACGGAAATATATAAGGACACCCCCACCCCCATCCCCTGCACTGCAGCCAAAATAACACAAAATGCAAGCAAATTTTTGCGGTTTTATGTCATGTATTTTCAGCATTGAATTTTCTTTTTCTGTTAGCATTTACACGTAGAATAAAACCCGACCATGAACTTATAAGGATTTTTTTTATCAACCAAAACAAATAAAATCATATTTGAGCATGTTTAATAATATTTATCCATAATTTGATGGCAGGTTAAACAATATATTATTCCACTCTGATAACTGCAATGAGATTATAAGTTCAGTGATGATTGAGTTTTTAGCATGATAATTGATCTGTTAAGAGACATCCAATGCTGATCGAGCTTTTATGAAAGACAAAGTTCGTCATGGCTTAAGGAATTAATTTGCAGATAATGCTTAAAACATTTGAACTCCGTATGAAAAAAAAAAAACAACAACACGTAAGTACCAAAGAGTTACATGTTTATTAAATTTGGAGATCTTGAAAATAAATAGCTATTCATGTATGGGTAGTTTAGAGAACAAAAATGATATTTTCTTTCATTTATTATTTCATTTGTTTTGAAAACTCATCTTTTTCAATAGAGTTCACATTTCCCAATATTAGATAAATAGATTCAATATAAATAATTTTATCTACCCTCCATCCTCTCTCTCTCATCAGATTTACTTGACCAGCTCTATTTAAGTTAGAACATTAAGAACATTTTTTTTCATTCGGATGTTTTTTTGCTTGTTTTAATTTCTCTAAATTGAAGTGTCTTTGTGCAACAAGAATAAAAGACAAATCAACATTTTTAATATATTCGATCAGTGCATACTATTTATGCAAGATATATTACTGTATTCAGCGGCGGCTCACACAAATTGGTCCGACCAAAATAGTTCCATCATGATAAGTAGATACAACATTATTGTTCATGATAAGAGTAAAGTTGTGTATGTCATACGTTAAAGAAATCAAAAATAACGTCAAAATATTATTAGAAAGTCGCTTTACCCCCGAAATGCAAATAAAAAATATCAATATTCCTACGCTCGCTCCCTCCTCAGCCTTTTTTTTTTACATGTTTGATAACAGAGAATAATTAGGTCATTCTTCGATTCATATCTTTTCACCGATGAATTGATAATACTATATCAACATTTGTATTATGTACATGTTTATAGTCCGTTAATTATCATAAAATTTCTTCTTAAAGAAAAAATTAATCATTCTGTGTGTGTGTATTATTAAATAACGGAATTTTCAATCCCTGGGCGGATTCTGCTCGTGTGTACACTTTGTAAACTGTAGGGTATGTGTGGCAAAACGAGAACTGGGTTGGAGATTCGGGTTCGTGTTGAAGTTCAGCATGCCATTTTATATGGAACTTGAATAATGTAAGTAATTTCTGCGACGAATACATTAGTATATTTCAGTAATTTTCAAAACAAAAAAGGTTTTCAGTTTAGAATTTTCCGACCCGGTCCTGATTTTCCTAACCCGGCCATTTTAAACACAAGTTGTTGCAGATGCAAATGTTAGAACAAACTATATATAGTTCAACAGGGATTGTATAATTTTTATTAATCAGAATTCGTATTCATATGGTCTAATTAAGAAAAGAAAAGTTTTGTCTGCCATCGTAACTTCTCGGCAAAACAAAACGTGTTTCTCCGAGCTCGCTGGATGCGTTTGACAGCTCCATCGCACGTGTGTAGACCAAGGCTAATGTTGGTCTTGCGGACACAGGTACATGTAGGCCTATATGTGTACTGTTTGTTAGGAGACTGGGTGACCGTAATGCTATGGACTCACGAAATTTACAACAGTTCCGTAATTAGACAGTGCAGTTTTTTTTATTAACGTCATTATAAACACTGTTAAACATATTAAATCTAAAAGTCGAATATCTTTGGATATGGGGTAACCCATATCTATTCTTGTTAAAGTTTAATTTATTTAATCATGATTATAAGGTAGACGCTTTACATGTTTATTATCTTTTTAAAAATGAAATTCGTCAAGAAATTATTTCATGCAAATAAAAAAAAAGCTATAGATAAGAGATTTGAAAAAAAAAAATAAAGTCTGTTCAATTTTGCAGTTTTCCTTTTTTCTTTGTTTTCCTTTTCTACATTTACAGGACCTTTTTCCCAAAGTACAACAATATTTTTTTTATTTAAAAATTCATAATTATGCTGACGATTAAAAATGTTTTTATTTGGTCATAAAATATCTCTTTTAGAATCCGGGAGCAAATTCATGCGAACATGCAGCTGAAATGTGAAAAAGTACGCAATTAAAATGAATGTCCCTGTCTGGTACCCCTATTACATCGATTGTTGACATCAGAGTTATCTCTCCTATTTTTATTATTTATAGAAAATACAAATAATCTTGACTATCATGACTATCGTTCTTACACATTCTTGCTAGATTTGTAAAAAACTTGGAAGATGTATGTTTAGTTTCAACATTTGTACAAACAATTTAACAACAGTTTAAGCAGTATGCACCGATGAATCAATGTTTACATGTGATCGACGCGATCGCAATGTATATTTGAGAGTGGTGGAGCGGATCTCAAAGAAGTAGGAAGACAATTTTCCTTTGCAATATTTTTTACGATATACCCTGTCTAAGATGTATTCTAGAAATGGTATCAATATGTAAATAAAATTTATCTAGAGTATAAAGGTTCATTATCCTATCAGAAAACACCTTGTCTACAGCTTCTATACATTTACGCATGTAGGAAAACTATTGGTATTATAGAGACGTATTTAATAATGTTTGTTAAGAAACCAGTGCTAAATGTTTTTATTTATATCTATTAAAATCAGTGGATTAGGAGATTCAGATATTTATTAAGTTAATTTATAAATGAAAATAAATTCCACATGTTGGAAACAGCGATAAAAACTCTGGATGCGTCAAACGTCAAAACACGTGGTTAAAAAAAAATCTGCGACGAAGTTCACCGTCAATCTGCAACGTCACATCTTTATGACGTTATTTCTCTGTTTTAGCAAAAATGCCATAAGGACCCTTTTGTCATGGGCGCAATCATATAAGTTATATGGTTTTAAGTACCGGTATATATTGATAAAATTCAAATGTGCTTCAAGAATATAATGAGAGCAAAGTGTCTATTATTGAATGGTACAAACAAGGAAAAAACTTATTTCTGGAAAACAAGTTTTGTAGTTAAAGAGGGAAAAAATACGAAATTAAGAAATTTACCCCATATATCACAATATTCCACCGTGGTTTCTTTTGTTTTTTGTCGTTCAACGTTTCAAGAAAAAATCCTATAATAGATTCAAACATTACGAAAAACCCTATCACAATTAACATTGAGGATAAGATTTTTATTTCGTCACCAAGTCCAGTTGAAAGAATTGAAATGATGTTCAAAATTTTGTTGACATGACTGTTCAGTAGGACCCCTCCAAGTATAACTGCACCAGTAAGGAACCATCCAAATCCGAAAACAAACTGAATAAAAATATTCAAATTCACTTCAAGGGTTAACAGTAAATCTGCATGACTTTTGGTAAATAAGAGCAACAAAGAATTAAATAAAAATGCTTGTACATTCAAACACCCATGCATTAAACCATTGATATAGTCAATGGTACATGGCAATTTTATCAAATGGTTAACGTTATTTAAAACAGATTTCAACACAAGCCTTTCACTCTTTGAACATTTATTTTGATAAAATATACTACGGAGTCGAACACATCTATTTCATATTTGGATATTTTACTTGAAAAAGACGTTAATGGTAATCTAACAACCAAGTTCGAAGTTGACTTTAACTTTTCTATCGTCAACTTCTCTTACGTGTGGAGCAATATTCCTTCATCAGCTGCATGCGGAGATTATATATCTCAGTTGATTCGACACGCAAGAGCATGCTCTACGTAAGAACAATTTCTATAACGAGGCAAATTATTGACAAACAAGTTGATGGAACAAGAATATTAGCAGTCTCTTTTAAAGTGATCATTTTGTTAGTTCTATGGTCGATACAATAACATTGTCAACAAATACGATTTATCATTGAGTCAAATTCTGACAGACTTTTATCAATTTAATTGTTAGTCCATTATTTATATACTGAATTGAAAACGGGGGATTTTTCAGTTATTCCCCTGATCATGACAAGGAGCACACGGTGGATGTGACCGGTCGGCAGGGGATGCTCACTCCTCCATGGCACCTGATCCCACCTCTGATGTTTCGGAGGTCCGTGTTCGCTCTGCTCTTATTTTGTATATTGTTTAATAGACTTTGAGATTGAATACTGTTCGTTATCTCCATATCCTTCCTCACTTCTCCATGGCACCTGATCCCACGTTTTTTTTTTGAAGTCCGTCATTGCTCTGCTCCTGTTTTGTGTTGTTTAATGGACTTTTGATCTTGAATTGTGTGTCATCTTTATAAGTTTTACTGATAGAGAAAAAATACATATTTAATAATAGCAAGATTTGGGACACAAATAACCACCCCATAGCATAAAGATTAATATACATCATGCTTCCTTAATATCTATACTTAATTGCAGTGAATGGTTAAACATATTTTAATCAATCTATAAATCAAAATTATGTCCGAGTTCAAAATGTGTCAACTACCGGTCTCCTCAGTAAAAGATTTACTGCATCATAAACAATTGACATGTCAATTCATTTCTGGTTATTATTGCATAGATCATTTCTAGGAATACAAATGTCTCATGCCCCAAAATTCATTTATTGATTGAATGTAGAAGCTGTACACAATATATCAACCCATTTTTTTCATCATATTTATTTTTTAAAACTTCGAAGTTCTCTTCAAGGATATAAAATTTTCGAATATGTTTTTTGAAAGACGCTGTTGTGTACAAAATAAAAAATTCAGAGAGTATTAAAGTTAAAAAGTTCATCAATACAAATCTGGATCAGAACAAAGACGGACCTCCATAAAACTTAGACGAGCTCACTTTTGATCTCAGTCTCAATCTTAGCAATACAATTAATAGTGAAAAAGTGAAACTTAGATTGAAAGTGAGCTCGTCAAAGTTTTATAGCATCCAAAACATCGAAGATGGGATCAGGTGCCATGGGGGACTGAGCGTCCCCTTACCTGTCACACCCGGCGTGTGCTCCTTGTCATAATCGATAAAAAACGGAAAAATCCGTCAAGAAATCAGTCTTTAAATAATGGCCTATAGTTAGAATGTGAAACGTCAGCATTTGACACAATGATTGTTGTTTTCCATTAATCGACCAAAGAACTTGAGAAACGATGGCATTAAACGAGACTGTTGCTATTCTTGTTTCATCAACTTGTTTTTCAATAACTTATCTAGTTCAAGACATTTTTCACACGTGATGCATGCTCTTGCAAATCGAATCATATGATATTGAAATTATATACAAACTTAAGTTGTTGAAATTGATCAAGTAGAATATTGGAAGTTTAATTTTCCCCTTCGTGAAACATGGATTCGTATTAAACATAAAGAGTCATATTAAATCAATAAAATAAGAGTATAATACACTAACCAAGATAACATTTACAATTTTCAGTATCACGCTTAAACGATGATCTACATGTACATCCTTCCTTGATTTGCAATTCTTTTCTTTCCCCATAGTGGAAGTATTTCTACAAAATAAATATATATTTTTAAAAATATATATGTGAGTTTAAATTTATCGTAAATTGAGCACATTACGCCTTATTATATAGTTTGACTACATTAATCATTTTCCCTTCATGTCCATCTAGAATAACCGTCTTGCTATTTAAAAAAACGTTAGGCTTTGCACACTTATATATAAAACATCTCTAAAGAATCGTATACATGTATTTCCAAAAATACAAAGAGGCGTGAATTTTCTCTGAAAACATGAAAAAACAAAGAAGGTAAAGTAATTGATACTTATATGTATTCCTATGAATCATCTAGCAGTGTATATTAATCTTAATATCGAATAAGACCCTCGGGATTGATTAAATGATTGATTATATACATTGTTTAACGTCTGTTTCACTCATGTATGGACACGCCACCACTTGCCGGTTGAGAGCTGCAAATACTGTCCTATAATCGGCACTCAGGGCCATTGAGCAGAAAGGGAACATTTTCGTGCCAGCACCTACTGCGACACGGGCCCTCGGTTTATAGGGTCTCATCCAAAGGACCGTTCTCCATGTTCCTCAGTGTGATTCGAACCCGCGACGTAAGGATTGACTCCTTACTTCGCGATTCTAGAGCAGTCGCTCTAACCACTGCGCCACGCGGGCGACATAAAGTAGGACTTAGATGCGTGGTTTAAGGTGTAGAAAGAATTATTTATATGTTGTAGGGTCTGCAGATGAAGAGCAGCAGAGATATATTGATTTAGGTAAGCAATGCCACATATGACCCTGGTGTTATTAATATTTATTTGCAGAGGAAGGGGGATGAATTAAATGGCAAAAAATAAATCACACGAAGTGACGATGGTATTTCATGTTCATTTTTCTATGCGAATATTTCCGAATTCAATTGAATAAATATAAAGACTCTTGACTTTTTAAGGCTTCAGTTTTTTTTAGATATTCTCATCGAAACATAAATTGGTACAAGTATGACTTTCAAGAAAGTTTGAGATGACTTCTTTTTCCTTTAATAATACACAGAACAAACAGTGGAATGTAGTATTTTTTTCGTGACTATGACAGGAAAAACGCTCTTTTTGAAGAGGGGGTTACTAGTGGTTAGTAAAAAAAACTGAACTGAACAGTCTTTGACGAAGGAAAAAAGGAGTGTCCAAACATGTAGATACATGTAGATATATTGTCAATAAGAAACTCCATTATCTTTTGATGTCAATTTCATAGTACTTGTTAGTACAATCAGAATGTTAACAAAGAGTTAATATTTGAATTTAAAGATTACCAGTGTCTCAAGGACATGATATACCAATAATATTTCTATTGAACGTTCGTCAATGGTTAAACACTTAAATATTTTGTAAAAGTAAAATAGTATTCGAAGAACCAGGAAAAAATAATCACATTTACAACTTATTTTTACTTTGACAAAAGCAGAAAAAAGGTTCAACTACAGGAACTACCTACACTCTCTACATAAAACATTCAACTTGAATATCTGAATCACATTTTAATAATTTAGAATTGTAGATCTTTTTTACATTATTCATTGCATACTACTCTGCTGGATGCTTAGCAACGTACATGTACGAGGGTTGTCCCGTAAAATCGTGGACAAGTTGTCTAGTGTGAAAAATAAACATCACTGCGTTCTGAAATTTTCACTGTTATTTAGTACATATTTTAGTAATATACACAGCAAATTTCAGATAAATATATGCATAAATAAACAAATTATGAGATTTTATGCCATGTATTGTATCACCTTACGGCGCATGGATTATAACGTCAAAATGTCTAAAACAGCGTCACGTTTTATCTTTGCTGAAAATGAAGTTGGATGAGTCCGACTTAAATTTAGGAATTTCATTGATACACATTCTTTAGTTTCCATAAAAAGTCGAAGAACCAATTGGCACCCTCATGCGATCTTCTGACGATTTATTAGTAAGTTACGAACAATATTCTCACCATCATTCAACTAATAGAAAATCTCATATCGGCGGTCTACTGTGACAGCGTCTTTTGCTATTACATTAGGAGTTTGTCCGTATGTTTTGTACTCCCCAGGGACTCGATCAAAAAAACTTCGCTAAGAAATCTCCTATTTCATTTGTATACTTTAGATATGGTGATATTTTTATGATCTTTTTCTTCTATGGTCATTTCAAGTCTCTAATGGTGTCAACATCGAAGGTTACAACATCGAAATAAAACTGAACTGTTCTTCGGTGCGCCGTAACGTCATAAAACGTCGCCATTTTTCGTGTGTTGTGTTTACCACTTTCCCATTTCGAATGCTCGAGAAACTGCCAGAAATGAAACAAATGCCTTTAAATTTTTACAAAGACTACAAAATTGATTGTGGAATTGAATTAGGATAATTTTAATCCAAGTCTTATGTATTTAAAACTTTTATTTTGAATTCAAACTTGTGTATTCTTTAATAAAACCTTGGTTTTTGACCGTGCGCCGTAGGACAATACCTCGTACACATTCAAGCATTATAAAATCTTTATTTTTGCCTAAATTTTATCGAAAATTTTATATTGCACTCAAATATGATAAATAAACATTCACTGAAATTTTCAGCTTAATGCGCCTATTACTTTTGGAGAAAAAAAAGCTTTGTCCACGATTTTACGGGACAACCCTTGTACACAAACAACGGTCTTGGCAATGAGACTTCAGTTGAACAGGCAATTGCACGGACTAGGAAATTTAATTTACCTAACTGTATTTGTTCCAGGCTATCATTATCAATTTTGAATCAGTTTTAGTTCTATTACATAAATAAACAATTTTAGTACAAAATCAATACAGTGCAGAGGATAAAATTGCATTGACAGTGCCATTTAAAGACAAGCGGTAAATGAATATGGAGAAAGAAAAACACAGAGATTTTTTTAGTGTGTGACAAATAAACTGTTTAAGCGTACTTAATTTCAACAATATAATTAAACACACATTATTGGTTTAAAAAACCTTTTTGTTTTGTCTTCATTTAGCATAAATCTATATAATTAATCCTGTTTTGCTTGGTGAAATTTTAATTAAATGAAAAATCCAGATGCATGACTAAATCATACATACCTTAACTTTTTAATAAAATCCAATAATTTTTGCAAGATTCACCAAATTAACATAGAATAGAAGTTGTGTAAATAAATTGCATTCAGTTTTGGTTTCATGAGCCTCTGTATTTCCGGAACACCAGAATATCAAAACCTGACGCCTGTGTAACCGAGCTATTGAAAATGAACTTGTAAATGCGTGACTCTATCTTGGGGAAAAAATGTTCTATATGATATATTAATTTTTTACGAGAGATTTCATTGGGTATTGAATTATACCGTTCTCAAAAGAAATTTCATTGTTGAAAGTCGCTTAAATGGCTAAAACATTTACTCTTACAGACACTGTGAGGTAAACGACTTTTTTCGTGACACACACTGTTTTTCTATATATTTTTGAGATATAAACTCATGAGGCATAAAAATACATGATATATTATTCACCATATTATATTCTTTTGTTTCAGCTGTTTGCATTTTTGAAAGCAGTATGATTTCTTGTTGGACCCGAAAAAAAGCGAATATATAATGTAATACATTGTAGAATGCATAGTAATTCTTTTGACAAATGAAAAATTAGGTTAACTTGTTACCCCTAAGGTCTGGATTAAACAAGAAGATAAAGAACATGCTAAAAAAGCCATTTACATAACAGAAATCAGGAGCAAAGCAAACATCTCAAAACAAAGATAGTGTCAAGTGCCACAAATGGAAAATACATCCTCAGTCGACAGGTCAATATGAAAGATATCATAAATGTAAAGGCAAGTACAAAATTTGAAAAAAAAAATCACTATAAAATTGTGAAAAAGTGAAGATGACGACCACTGGTCGGTCGTTAAAAAATGATCATATAAGCAAATCAAACCTGTAATGAGGCCATAAAAAATTGACCCTTGGAAATTCGACAGGTAGACTGGCTGCATAAAAGGATTAAGCATCCCTTGTAGACGGGTAACGTTAAAAATTATGTAAAAGTTCTTTAAATACAACTATAAAAATAAGCCTTAAACTACAACAATAAGTCCTTACCGCAGGATCGATGGCATATATTGTTCATTTAGTCTACCTTTCTTTTTTAATTCTTGTAGTTAAGTGAAAACGGAATGAATGATGGTTTGCATTTTACATTTAAGTTTACATTTCTTTAAAAGAATCTCAATATATTTCACAAAGAATCCATTTTAACAAACTTCTCATGTGTCCCTTTTTCTTATTTAGCCCAACATTTGCCATAATATTCGATAGAAATGTTGTTCGACGCCAGTTGCAAAACCGAGGTTTCCTGTATGTTAGGGTCTTTAAAAATGCTTGCTTTAAGTGTTTTTGCTTCTCTCCTTCTTTCAACCACAGACCCGCGTGATACATTTCTGATGATGTTAACATAATTTAAAACGAAGACCTTAAGGTTTCGTCAAAGGTCAACATGTCTAAAAAATTATTTTTACAATAGCTCCAAAACTATGTGTGGTATAAAGTCAAAACGTTTACAGTTTATAAATATATCATTGCTTAATAGATAGATATCATTGCTTAACAGCAGTCTCGTTTAAAGACATAATTTCGTAAGTTTTATGGCCGATACAATGACCTTGTCAGCAAATACAATTTATCATTGAGTCAAATGCTGACTGACGTTTTTCATACCAATTGTTAGTCCATTATTTATACGCTGAATTGACGATGGATTTTTTCCGTTATTTCCTGATCATGACAACGAGCACACGGCGGGTGTGACCGGTCGGCAGGGGATGCTCACTCCTCCATGGCACCTGATCCCACCTCTGATGTTTCGGAGGTCCGTGTTTGCTTTGCTCTTATTTTGTATATTGTTTAATGGACTTTTGAGATTGAATACTGTTCGTTATCTCCATATCCTTCATAGAAAGTATCACTTGATAACAAATATTTTTAAAAAGATTGTTTTTTGAGAAAAAGTGTATCAGAAAATGAGCATATTTTTAAAAAGAAAAATGCACCTGCTTAATTCTGTCTTTTTTTGTGAAAAACATCATTGCAGAAATAATATATGTTTATCATTAAAGGGCAAGTTGAACGTGAATGGTCTCTGAAAGGCTGCTATTGAAAGCATGACATGTATAAAGACAAGACCCCTATAGAATCCGCCATTTGCATTGTACTTTCACTTTCAAGTCTTAATATTTGGACAAAATAAACATGGAAAACAAATTTCCAGAGGCTATTCAAGTCCAACTTGCCCTTCATTGATAAACATATTTTGTTTCTGCAATGATGGTTTTCACTAAAAGCACGGAATTAATTAGGTGTATTTTTTGAGAATATATGCATTTTAAAGAAGAATTTTTCTCAATTAATATTTTTTCCAAGTATTTTTTTTATCAAGTGGTAGTTTCTGTCTATTAATCAATGAAAAATTTACAAACTGTAAAAGTTTTAACTTTATACATCACATAGTTTTGGGGCTATTGTAAAAATAAATTTTTGAACATGTTGACCTTTGACGAAACCTTAAGGTCTTCGTTTTAAACTATGTTAACATCATCAAAAATGTGTCACGCGGGTCTGTGGTTGAAAGAAGGAGAGAAGCAAAAACACTTAAAAGGATTTCGTTTTTGATGTTTAATATCTAAGGCAGTGAAGGGTTTTCTTAAAATTAAATTTGGACAAACAGAATATCTCTTTAAAAACCAGGAGTATAGGTTTTAACTTGGATGTTTGGTATGTATAAAAATGTTATAATGTTTACAACCTATTATCATTAATTTGCAAAAATATTGATTAATACATGTGCAAACTATGTATTGATAAATGTTATTGAAAGAGACATGCGAATTAAGTCTTCTGTTAGAATATGTAATTTTGATAAATGAATTCACTTAAAAAATTCCATTTGAAAAAAAAAAAGTTTATTTCTTCTTTAATAAAATTTCGTTGACACACCTGTACGTCTCCAGATATTTTCCTTATATTGAGCATAATATTTGAGCATTTGAATAAGGTAGAGCTTGTCAATTGACTTGACTCTCGTCAAATATCTACATAAATTACTACAATGAGTGTTGATTAAAACAGGTACAGTGAAATGCGCTCAAAGAGAAAAGTATAAGGAGTTTATGCTAACAACGAATTGATTTTCATTTCCATACAATTTAAACACTCATGAAAACTGATTCCACTTCTGATGTATTTAAAAATCCTCGTTTGCTGTATTCACACATTTTATTGTTATACCCCCCCCCCCCGCTTGAAAAGCGGGAGGGTATATACAGTGAAAACTGTCTAATCCGACACCTGAATAATCTGACACACTGTGAATTTTCATTAAAGTTTTTTTTCCCATTTAACGAGGCTGGGGTGTGGCAGCCATTTTCAGACTATTTTGATCTCCTTTAAAAAAAGAGCTCCATATAAAAATATACAAAAATGATCAAATTCTAAAATTAAAATGTATGAATTTTTTCTTTGCCAAATGATAGTTAACAGCTTAAGATAAAAAAATAAGTTAAATCTGGTGGCCAATTTATAGTTAATTTGTTGACCCCCAGTCTCCTTAAGTATTTTCTTTTGTTTTTAAAACTGTGCAATCCGACATCCTGTCTATTCCGACACAAAATTTGTCTCCCAGTGCATGTCGGATTAGACAGGCTTCACTGTAATAATCGTTATATCCGTCCGTCCGTCTGTCTGTTACACTCTGAAGTACCCAACTCTGATCCGCTACTCCTCCCATACCACTGAATAATTTTTATGAAACTTTCACAGAATCTTTATTACAAATTGCCATTGTGCAACTTCTATTTTATTTTTCAATCCGACACATATTTTGGGTTTCCCATAACAAACGATGGACACTCCTATTATATTCATACGGGAGGCGGGGGTATCTTTAAGTTAACTCATTGCTCACAGTACCTCTAGTTTTAATAAAATTAGCATATCTATTTGTAAATACTCTTCACGGTAGCTCAGTCGGTAGAGCGCTCGCTCCGTGATCGGGAGGTCGTGAGTTCGTATCTCGGCCGCGACTGACCTAAGTCGATAAAAAAAAAATGGGTAGCAACTGTTCCTTCGCCATGCGCTCGGCACTTTCAAGTGAAAGTTGCGGGTCCTTCGGATGAGACCTTAAAAACCGAGGCCCCGTGTCAGCAGCAGGTGGTGGCCGATAAAGATCCCTCAATGCTCAATGGCCCTGAGTGCCGAGTAAAGGTCAAAATTTGAAGCCCTTCACCGGCATACGGTGACGTCTCCAAATGAGTGAAAAATTATCGAGAGGGACGTTAAACAATACACAATCAATCAATCAATCTATTTGTGAATTCATATTTTGTATTTTGAAGCAGAACTGTCAACATGTATCTGAAGCCTCATTTTGATACCTAGATATAACAGCTTTGTTTCATCATTGATTTTTTTTTCTAATGTTGATTCCATACATCCTTTTGGAATTTTAATTAAAAGTTTATTTAATATATATTACTAGAAATGGGAGTCGATAAAAATTAAGTAACACACTTCATGTTACCCATGATTTCAATTTTTTATCGTCAATTTCCATTGTAAACAAGGAGAAATAGAGTTTGCAGGTTGAATTTGGTCTACCCCTTCCATATTTTAAAATAATGTTTGTTTATTTACTCTCAGACCATACAATGGTATATGAGGTACAGGAACATATTTACATATATAAGAGTACAAAGTCAAGTAAGGAAGAGTAATGTCAAATTAGAAAATAGTTACTGAAATCAGGCCAATATGTTTTGAGCAAACAAAGACAGTTTTAACAGATAGTCAACATTTGGATTGACATATTTTTTTCAAATTTATAAGTATTTACATGAAAACAAAACTACTTATCAATAAGTTTTACACGTAAAGACGAAAAATATAGACATTCCATCACGTAATGAAATTCATCACCCAATGTATTTTTGTGATATAAATTACATATTCTTAAAGATCTGTTTATTTGTATTAGTCCATCTACCAGCTTTGATTGGAAGTTTTTGGTTACAAGTTCTAAATTTTGTTAATTCAATTCTTACGTCTTTCGGGAGTTTTTTTAATTACATTTCTCGTCCAAAATTGTTTTGCAAAATCCTGTAATTTAAACATTTACATGAATTTGCTATGCTCATATGCTAGCAACGTTTTTTCACAATTGATTTTAATCATGTAATTAAAAAGGAATTTTTCTTCATTCACACATAAGACAGACCACAGGAATTCAAGATATATCTTATACATTTCAACCATGGGTGCATAAATAATCCTTCAGAAAAGAGTTTATAAAGAAAGCAATACATTATGTATGTCAGCTTACTCTCATGTGACATCAAACATTAAATTTAGCCCAGTAAGTAACCATTCGTACTTTTATACGTATTATTAAAGGATATCGCCCAGTATCCCCATACACCATACAATTTGGGGTACTGTACTCGTACTTAACATGCAAAGCAAATTTCAAAAATTTTAAGTGTACCTTTTCTAAGACATCTATGTTTTCGTAGCCCCTAACTTCACACCTGTACAACGAAATTGGGCTTATAACTCTGTCAAAAAGATCTATTTGACAATCTACTGGCAAATTGAAATACTTTATCTTTCTAAGTACTCCATACATTGCTTTTGAAGCTTGTTTAGTTAAGTGTGTTTTATACTTTTGAAAAAAAACACTATGAGACATGATAACACTGAAGTATTTAAACTCGTTCACAATTTAAGTTGGTGCTTCTCTGTACAAATATATTTTGGGGGGGATTCTTTCTCTAGAAAAAATTACTATCTTAGTCTTGTCTGTATTTACTTGAAGTTTACAGTGGTCACAATCAGAGAAAATGTTCAACGCTCTTTGTAAATCATTTAGGTTATCAGAAAGTAAAACTGTGTTGTCAGCATAGAATAGTATAAATATTTTAAACATAATCTGTATTTCATTTTCTAAATTTTCACATAAGCTATTAATCCCTTCAATATTATTCTGCAATAAATAATTTTCTAAATCATTGATATATATGATAAAAAGAAATTGTGATAAATCTCCACCTGCCTTACCCTGAGATTATACACACGAAAAACTATTTTTTGAGGTATTTTGGTCAATACATATCTTCGATTAAAATAGATACAGGTTATCGAGAAATAAGGTGATGATATAAAAATAATTGCAATATCGTTATAATCATTTTTTAAAAGCTCTGTTCTCGATTGCAGAACCTTTTTTAGTAAATACAATACAGAATAAATCGAATATTGACTACATTTTTTCATGTGCATTGTAAAGGTTATTATTTCTACGCCGCATTGTCTTCTTTTAACTTTTGCTCGATTAAGAGAAATTCACTTTACATGTGTAACCGATTGACAGGATACAAAGCATAAACCCTTTCAACTCTGAAGGTGATTCCTAAAGGAGTAAACATCCCCTGTATTAGAATCGCGATCTGTCACATGCCTCATGATCATATAAAACGGGAAATTCTGTCAACAAGTTTTGCATAAACAAAAAGATCAAACGAAAGTTATGAAATATGCGTAAATAAATCAATTTAAATAACAATACCACAGCGTCGATCGAAGAATTTACAAAATGCAAATATTAATGGAAGTTTAAAATGTGCATTTTAGCAATACATTAAAATTATATTTTAACATGCATTACAGTTTAGGTGTCCACTAGAAATATTAGCACTTGTTTGTGATAAAACTAAACATTTTTAAATATCAATGGCTTTTCTTCTTCTCATTGAAGCTTGTGTAAAGTCCGATATTAATTGTGC
>NW_026924283.1:0-23726 GCF_032062105.1 Saccostrea cuccullata
TTTTGCTTCTTTCCGAGCACCGAGGACATTATTTATTGAACAGCACGTGAGTGATAAATCTGATAATGGTATATCAACTGCTACAAGAATAGTTTACGATAGAAAAAGGTCGTTCACTTAATCATAAACTGTACTTGTTTTGCCATAATTATCGTTCTTTATATAGTAAAATATCCCAATATATATCTGATGTATGGTGAAGTTTATATCGAGAGCAAAAGGATTTATCAAATCAGCGTGTGAACGAAAAATAAAATGTCGATATTTCTAATTGACAACTTGAAAGCCACAGGTAGACACTTCTGATAAAGCTTTTGATAAAATCTGCGTCATGTTGATATAAAAATGGAGCGCATTAAGACCCATGAAAATTCAAACAGATTGTTTGAAGACCTTGACCAGAAAACCATACATTAGATATTTTCATTCAAAATCATATCAGTATCTTTTTAAAATCAACCTCGGGATATCATAATTTGTTTTTGAAAGAGAAAAAACAAATTTGCAGATTCTTACCATAATTAAATACATAAGACTGTTACGCTTTCCCCCTTTTTTTTTATTCCTCGCTAGTCACACGAGGCAACCCTCACTGATCCTGCAGGCTAGCTAGAAGTCAGGCGTATCATTGTCATCCCTACCTTATGAAAAAAAAAAATAATGATACAGAAACCGTTCATGTTTTAAAATAATACTGGTTTATCCTTGAAAAATATCAAAATCAAAATTCCATTCAAACAATACAAATAGGGGCATCTGGACCTAACGTTAGTTAAACATAAGATTGATTGATTGTATACTGTTTAACGTCCCTCTCCAGAATATTTCACTGATATGGAGACGTCACCATTGCCGGTGAAGGGCTGCAAATTTAGGCCTATGCTCGGCACTTACGGCCTTTGAGCAGGGAGGGATCTTTATCGTGCCACACCTGCTGTGACACGGGGCCTCGGTTTATACGGTCTCATCCGAAGGACCGCCCCATTTAGTCGCCTTTTACGACAAGCAAGGGGGTACTGAGGACCTATTCTAACCCGGATCCTCACGGGGTAGTTAAACATAAGAGGTGGGATCAGATGTCATGGAAGAGTAAGCATTCCCTGTCGACGGGTCACACCCGCCGTGTACTCCTTGTCATGATCGGGAAATAACTGGAAAATCCGTCGACAATTCAGTGTGTTAATCTGATATTATTATTTAGATTATCATTAGTCCCCACTAAATATATATACAAATGAATCTTAGCAAATGCTATGTTTATATATTAATTAATAAAATATTCATTTCATGCAACCTTATCTTGGCAGGTGCATTGGTGGTGGTACCACTGGGTAGTGAAAAGCGTCTAGTGTGATGGGGATCGACCTGTAGAGTTACTGTCGCCGCTGGCTAGCCTACTTGTAGGTGAAAGGGAGAGTCGAGTGCGTAATTCTTTCCTTGCCAGTACAAAGCCTCTGCACTATCAAGACTCCTACGGTGCCTCCTCGTGGCAATGCATGGATACTGAGGGCATTCACCTCAGGCTGATCTGTAAGGGATCTCAGAGTACCAAGGACCCCAGAGATGCAGTGTGTAGGCCCATCGCCGTATGGATATGTCCTTGCACTCATTAACCTTGACCCAGCTATGGGAAAAATAGCTCTACTGCCTTGTAGATGACTTTGAAGAGCCAATGGTTATGGGAGTAAACCCAGAAAGAAAATCCGGGGAGAAGGAACTCGTTAGCATTGGATTACAATCATCTATGGGCAGGACAACCCAGAAAGAAAACCCGGCCCAACAAAGTGGAGGTTTGGCGTACGGCGAACTACCCTGCCCAGTTAAAAATAACTAGTTACAGAAACTTCCGCAAATGTCATAAATGAAAACTGTCTTTGCAAAGACTTGGGTCAAAACACAGGCAATATGACATCTTCTATGAGATTGATTGATAGTCTTCTAAGGCCGAGAGAAAAACTTCGTGTTGGAGCATGGAATGTTCGCACGATGTACGAAACATCAAAGACAGCGTTGCGGAGGAAATACAGAGATACAAATTGGATATACGTGGAATAAGCGAATGCCGATGAATTGAATCAGGCAAGATTAGAATTACTAGTGGCCATACCATATTGTACTCGGGGCACAGTGAAAAACATCAAAGTGGGGTTGCAATTATGATAAGAAAAGACAAGATCAAAACACTGATGGAATGGGAACCAATTAGTGATAGACTAATTAGAGCAAGCTTCAACTCCAAATACTGTAAACTGACAATCATACAATGCTATGCACCAACAAATGATGCCGAAGAAGACGTGAAAGATGAATTTTACGAGCAGTTACAGATGGTTGTCTCTAAGGTCCCTCAGCATGACATGCTGCATCTTCGCTAGCCAAGGATTTCTGATACGCTACTCTCCTCATGAACCCTTGGCATATGGTGAAATCAAAAGACGGGATTGTTTTCGTCACGTGATCTCGAATCTATCAGGTACACACAGATTGCGTCATCGACAGAAATAAAAACGCGTTGTTTAAAAAAAATTCAAAGTTTATTTCAAGAATAATTAAGAAGCAATAATTAAGTTACTGTAGAGAGAAGAACTTTTTCCGCGTGGTATTAATTTACGTTACACGGTCACAAATATTCCGCGGAATTTTGTCCAAGCGTTACCCGCGGATTAAACAGAAATTGAGATTCCGCGGAATTATGACCCCGTGGAAAAAAGTACGTCTACAGTATGCTTATTTATTATTTATAGTACAAATCTGAACTTCAATATAGATTTTTAATCACATATTTAGAAGATATTGGATGACACCATAGCTACTCATGGAATTGCATGTTATCTTACGGATCGTTGTTTACTTGCGTTTTTCATTCCCGAGATTAAAGAGTCAAGAAGCATCCCGAACGCAAATATCGTCATTTACAAAAAGTAATTGCTGATTGGTCGACCGGGTGTACCGAATCCCAATCAGAACTCGAGAAAAAAAAAAACAACTTCTATCAACACTGTATGCCAAGGGATTATGAGGAGAGTAGCGTATCAGAAACCCTTAGCTAGCGAAGATGGACATGCTGCTGATAATGGGAGACCTAAATGCAAAAGTGGGTACTGACAACACTGACTGTGAGAAATCTATGGGCAAACATGGCTGTGGAATTAAGAATGACAATGGAGAGCGCTTCATTGACTTCTGTCTCAACAACAACCAAACGATAGGAGGCACAATATTTCCTCACAAGGATATACAGAAGCTCACGTGGAAATCTCCAGATGGTAGAACAACAAACCAGATTGATCACATAACTGTAAACAGCAAATGGCGCAAATCCCTACAAGATGTTAAAGTATGCCGTGGAGCAAATATCAACAGTGACCACTATCTGTTGAAAGCTATCATAAAACTAAAACTTCGCAGAAATCCCAAAAAGCAAGAGACAAAAAGAAGGATCGATGTGGAAGAGTTTAAGATACCAGACACACGAAAAGCTTTCAATCTGGAATTGAAGAACAGATTCAAGGTTCTGAAAGACAGTCTTGATGTTGTTGAAGATATTCAAGAAAAGTGGGACACGATCAAGAAAGTGTATACTGAAGCCGCCGAAAAAACTGTAGGCTACCGAACAAAGAAGAACAAAGAATGGCTAACACCTGGTACATGGGAAAAAATAGGTGAAAGAAAGAACATAAAGCAGAAAATGATCAGTACCAAGTCTGCAAGATTACAAGAACAGGTACAAGCTTCCTATAAAGAAAAGGATAGAGATGTCAAGCCAGGAGGGATAGACGAATGTATGTTGACAGTCTGGCACAAGAAGCTGAACGAGCTGCTTCACACGGAGAAATGAGCATTGTTTACAAAATAACGAAAAAGCTATGTGGTCGCACTACAATCCAACCTGCTCTTATGAAAGATAAAGATGGTCATCCACTGGCAACAGAACATAAACAAGCCAACCGTTGGATACAATATTTCCAGGAAGTACTAAATTGCCCAGAACCCGATGAACCAGCGAGTCCAGACCCTGCAGTTAAAGACTTAGAAATAAACTTAGAACCACCAACCCTCGAAGAAGTCCAAAACTGTATTAAAGCATTAAAGAATGGTAAATCCCCAGGCATTGACTGCATACATGCTGAAATCAGATATTGCAACATCATCAAAAACGCTATTAGATCTATTTGTACATATATGGGAAAATGAGACAATACCACATGACTGGAGTAAAAGACTCATTGTAAAGCTTCCAAAAAAGGGAGATCTCCAAATTTGTGAAAACTGGAGAGGCATAACACTGCTTTCAGTCCCCAGCAAGGTGTTCTGTAAAATACTGCTATACAGAATAGACAAAGTGATTGAAAAGAAACTGAGAGAGGAACAAGCTGTATTTAGAATAGGAAGAGGGTGTATAGACCAAATTTTTGCCATTCGTAACATTATAGAACAGTGCATTGAATGGCAAATGCCACTGTATATTAATTTCATTGATTTTAAGAAAGCTTTTGACAGTGTGTACAGGGAAACACTTTGGTAAGGATGCATACTATCACCAATTCTCTTCCTTACGGTCATTGATTGGATCCAAAGAAACACCACACATGACAAAAAGAGGGGTATCCAATGGACAATGTTCAGTCACCTAGAAGACCTGGACTTTGCAGACGGTCTGGCAGAAGTATCAGGAAACATCATCCACCAACAAGAAAAGACTGATAAATTAAACTCTTTTGCCCAACAAACTTGGCTTAACATCAATTCCAAGAAGACCAAGGTAATGACAATCAATGCACCAGTAGAACCTGTCACATTAAATGGAGAGGCACTTGAGGAAGTTGAGGACTTCACCTACTTGGCAGTATACTAAGTAAGGACAACGATGCTGGTAAAGACATAAAATTACGTCTCAGTAAAACACGGACAGCATTTGCCCAAATTCAGCCCATATGGAAGTCAAACAACTACAGTCTGAGAACCAAACTCCAACTTTACAACAGCAATGTCAAATCAGTTCTCCTATATGGGTCTGAATGCTGGCGTGTTGTTGACAGCGACATGAGAAAAGTAGAGGCATTCCACATAAACTGTCTTTGAAAAATCCACCGTATCTTCTGGCCAAACAATATCTCTAACAGAGACCTGCGCTAGAAAAGCAAAAGCGGGAGTATAAGAACAGAAATCAAGCAAAGAAAATGAGATGGCTGGGACAAGTGATGAGAATACCCCAGAGCATACCCAAAACAGCCTTCCATTGGACACCATCTGGAAAGAGGAAGCGAGGTAGACCACGAACAACATGGTTCTAATTATTTTTGTATGCACATTGAAGTTAATATTTGATAAGTTTTTTAATAAATATTTGTACTTTGGAATAAGAAAAAATACACATCCGAGTAACCGAGTACCAGTTTTAGTATTCGATACTCGGACGTTCGATCGAGTACCCGGTTAACCGGGTACTCGTTGACATCCCTAGTAAATACGCTTCATTTTACTATGATGCGCGAAATATTGCGCAATGGAAACTATAGTCGGCCCCCTTAAATGATTTTTTTCTAATTTGTTTCCCGATCCCGCGGTTGTTTACTACATAAATGGACTAGTCCAATAATACACAACACAGTTCAAGAAGTCATGGTCTCCAGGATGCATGAATATTTGTATCCCCGTTTCAGATGCACACAATAGATAAGAAACCAGTACAAAATCTTGGATTTTTCTTTCCACAAAGGCCTAAATATTCCAATTTTCTTATTTCATTCTCAATATAGGATCGTGGCACAGAATGTCAGACTACTCGGCCCAACGACACCTCGGCCCAACGATACCTCTGCCCATTGACACCTCGGCTCCAACGGCTCGACCCAAATTTGCAGACATCTCGGCTCACATAAAAGACACCTCGGTCCAAACAGAATTATATTATTTTAATTTAATTTATTTATAATTTATGCTGTTATATATATATCTATGAAATGCAAAAGAAAATTAATTTGATAAATTTTCAATCTTCCAAGACGGCAAATTGACTGTAATTAAAGAAAGACGATCCATTAGTAACTTGATTATAGGTGCTAATCATTAAACAAACAAGAAGACACAGTGCATTCTTTAGAGTCTTGAGCGCGTGTCATAGGGGGTGGTGACTATACGAGGAGTTAATTACGAGAAGCTATAATTGGGAGACCTATTCATACTAATCATTCATGCTATGAAAATCAATCAATGGATTGTAATTTGATGTTGTGCCGTGGCTTTTTAGAAAATACTGAAATACTGAAATTATCGTATATTTATAGTAAACGTATAGTGATTAAAGATACATAGTATACATTTACATTACCATGGCATGGAAATGCTAATGGGCCGAGCAGTCTTCTGTATGGGCCGAGGTGTCAATGATTTTGAGCCGACCTGTTAGGGCCGAGGTGTCAACTAGCACGGGCCGAGGCGTCGTTGGGCCGAGTAGTCTGTCTACCGTGGCACAACCCCCCCCCCCCTCCTCTCCTTTTTAAGAGAAAAAATTAATGAACACATTACTACTGTTTACTTACTATGGGTTAAAAATAATACTGAAACAAGTGCCTGTGATACAGACGTATTTTTTAAAAAACTTATATTTTTAATTATCATCTGAAACTGGTTACTATATTTCGCAGAAGGATAAAACGAACGCTCAACTAGGACCTTAGGTCCCCTGCTCAGTTCACGACTATCGGGCCTGTTTACTCCGCTACAAAATGTAGTGCGTTGCATACGTAAAGTGAAAATAGAATAAATCGTAATACTGTGAAGCTTTTACAGTGTAAAAAAAAACAGAAAATTTATTTTTATCAAAGGAATAACCATCTGATGGGTATATACATATTAGAAAAGAAAGAGGGGGGGGGGGTGTTGCTGCATGAGCAACATTAGCTGCAATATTATAAGATATATGTTATATAAGAGTCTAACATTTATGGATTATGTTGGGTGACCTGTGGTCTCTCCTATGATTTTATTATTCTATGTAAGGTTATAGTATTTATATAACACAGTGCCTAACCTCTGTTCTCCTTACTAATAGTAAGCGACTCAAGAGTAAATGACGTCCAGTCTGCATTCGCAGATCTCTAACAAGCAGGGGGAGGATGAATATCTTCCCCAAAACCACCCCTACTTTTTCATTTCGCTTGAACTATTCACCAATCCTTTAACACAATGGAATAATTATTTGTTAATAAATTATTTAATGTCTCCTTTGTCTTCCTTATGAGGTCATGCTTCAACTTTAAAAAATGCACCAATTGTTATTTACTTTTGGTCACCTTATTTTGAACATCACTAGGGGGACCAGAGGACACCTTAAATTGAACATCATTAGGGGGACCAGAGGACACCTTATATTGAACAGCAGTAGGGGGACCAGAGGACACCTAATACTGAACAGCAGTAGGGGGACCAGAGGACACCTTATATTGTACATCAGAAGGGGGACCAGAGGACACCTTATATTGTATATCAGTAGGGGAACCAGGGGATACCTTATATTGAACATCAGTAGGGGGGGGGGGCAGAAGTCACCTTATATTGAACATCAGTAGGGGGACCAGAGGACACCTTATATTGTACATCAGTAGGGGGACCAGAGAACACCTTATATTGTACATCAGTAGTGGGACCAGGGGACACCTTACATTGTACATCAGTAGGGGAACCAGAGGACACCTTACCTTGCACTTTATATCAGTGGGGGACCAAGGAAATCGTATATTTTACATCAGAAGGGGATCAGATGACACTTTATATTGAACTTCAGTAGGGGGACCAGAGGACACCTTTTATTGAACATCAAAAGGGGAAAAAGAGGTCACCTTATATTGTACATCAGTAGTGGGACCAGGGGTCACCCTATATTTTACATCAGTAGTGGGACCAGGGGACACTCTATATTGTACATCAGTAGGGGGACCAGAGGACACCCTAAATTGTACATCAGTAGGGGGACCAGAGGACACCTTATATTGTACATCAGTAGGGGGACCAGAGGTTATCTTATATTGTATAGCAGTAGGGGGACCAGGGGTCACCTTATATTGTATATCAGTAAGGGGACCAGGGGACACCTTGTATTGTACTGTACATCAGTAAGGGGTCCAGAGGATATTATATTGTGCATCAGTAGGGGGACCATACATCACCTTATATTGTACATCAGTAGCGGGACCAGAGGTCATCTTATATTGTATATCAGTAGGGGACCAGAGGTCACCTTATATTGAACATCAATAGGGGGACCAGGGGACACCTTATATTGTGCTGTACATCGGTAGGGGACCAGAGGACACCTTATATTGCAATTTACATCAGTAGGGTGGACAAGGTTATCGTATATTGTACTTCAGTAGGGGGACCATAGGACACCTTATATTGTACATCAGTAGGGGGACCAGAGGACACCTTATATTTTACATCAGTAGTGGGACCAGGGGTCACCTTACATTGTACATCAGTAGCTGAATGTAAATCAGTAGCTGAACCAGAGGACACCTTATATTGCACTTTACATCAGTGGGGGGACCAAGATTATCGTATATTTTACATCAGTAGGGGGATCAGAGCACACCTTATATTGCACATCAGTAGGGGGACTAGAGGTCACCTTTTATTGTACAAGACCAGACGTCAGATTATATTGTACATCAAAAGGGGAAACAGAGGTGATATACATCAATAGGGAGTCAGAGGTCAACCTTTGTTGTAGTTATTATGGGACCTAAGGTCACTTTATATTTTACAACACAAGAGGGACCAGAGGTTACTTGTATTTTACATAAATAGGGAGACCAGTGGTCCCCTTTGTTGTACATTTTTAAGGAAACCAGACATAAAATAAGATTTATATGAATGCAGAGATAAGGCATCAACAATTCTAGACCTGTCTTAACCAAGAGACATCTAAATAGAAAATGACGGCGGACCAGAGGTTATAGATAAAAAGCATATTAACGGGATACTAGAGGTTCTCTTATAAGAACACGACAAGAGGCCTATGGGTCTTATAGGTCATCTGAACATCATGTAAAAACCTTAAAACTATTGAATTTGGTTTGCGCTTTGAACCAGAGGCCATGAATTTCGCAATTTTGATAAAAAAAAAGCACCATTGCTTATCATAACTATATACTTAGCATGCTTAGTTTAGGTACATTATACCTATATAGAGCGTAGGGGAACAAAAAGTGCATTTCAAACAATCAGTAATAATTAGCAATAATTAGTAGTGCCCATTGACCACAAAACCCTCATCCTGGGGTCATACATTTCACAATTTTGGAAAAGGCACCCTTGTTCATAAAAAAATTGGTTTAAACCAAAGAACAAATTTCAAAGCATTAATTCAATTACAGTATTTAATTAGAGCCCCCACCCCTCAATGGTACCCATGTGCAAGGGGTCTTGAAATTTATAATTCTTGAAGAGGCTCCCTTACTTATCATATCTATAATATGTAGTTAGTTTAATTAATATCCAGGAGCAGAGCGGAAGATTTTTTAAAAAGAATTAATGAATTTTCATTTTACAATTTATATAGCCCCACCGTAACACCAGAACCCCATGACCTTTGGGTAACAAATTTCAAAACTTTGGAGAGGCTATCCTTCCTCATCATATCTATGCATGTAGTTAGATTTTTTAATATCAAGGGGCAGAGGGAAATATTTTCAAAGAATAAATGTATTTCACGATATAAATTTTTATAGCCCTGTCCTAACCCCAAGGCCCCTGACCCTGGGACAATGAATTTCACAATTTTGGTAGAGGAGTCAATGCTTATAATAATTATGCCAATAGTTAGACGGCTTGATGTCAATGAGTAAAGAAGATTTTTAAAGATTTCATCAATTGTAGTAGTTTCGTCCCAACTTTCTTGCCTTAGGGGGTGGAGGGCAGGGACCATGATTTAAAAAATCTCCCCTTCACCCATAGATGCTTTATGCCAAAATTGGTTGTAAATGGTTGACGGATTGCAGAGAAAAGCTGAAAATGTTCGAATGTTAACGCACAATGCTCAGTGCACGACGCCAGAAAAAACAGATAGCAATAAGTCACATAAGTTGATTCAGGTGACCAAATAAGGAGTCCTTTGGTCTCTATTTTTATGTAAAATATTAGATGTTTTCTGGTCTCTCTGTTGACCTACAATATAAGATGACCTCTGATCTTCTAATTGATATAAAATATAAAGTGTCTTCCGGTTTCTTCATTGTCGTTCAAAATAGTGTAACCATTACTTTTAATGATGTACAACATAAAGTGACCTCTTGTTCCACTACTGATGTACAAATTACGAGGGCTGTTCAATAAATAATGTCCTGAACTCTATGACATACAATACAAACATCATAATGCTTTAACTTAAGCTTGACTTTCTCTCATTATTGAATCTTTAATGAATTTATAACAGTTTATGTGACCACTTTTCATCACAATTTCATTGTGAGAAGCTGAAAAACAAAGGTATTCGAGACACTGCATTAAAAATGAATGGTAAAGAATCAGTAAACTAGAGTGAAATTAAACCGTTCATTAAAGCTGCTGTAAAACTTAAGAATCCCAAAGAAATACTCACTGAAATAAGTAAAATGTACAGCAATCAATGTCTTTTTTTATAGACAATTGAGCAGGTGGATTTCAATAATTAAAAAAAAATTATAATGGGCATCAAAAATGGATACCGCCCTTGCAAACAAAAAAGTAAACAACTAATGCACTGTTTTCCAAATTTCAACAAATAATCACAGATGGTGTATGATTGACTATACGACAAATAGCCAATTTGAAAGACATCATTTCGGGAGTAGTTCATATTGTTTTAAAGAAACGTTTGACAGTAAAAAAGCTTAGTACTCAAAAGTCACACTATGTTTTTAAAAAAAAGGTGAAAACGACTGTAACAATATTTTTTCATCATTGAAATCCACCTGCTCAATTGTCTTTAAACAATTAATAAAATATCAGTAATTGTAGTTATCCACTTTTGTTTGAATTTCAAACAGACGATGAAACTTGAATCTATTGCTCAAAACCCTCAAAACAAAATTTATAATAAGATGTAATTGACAGAAACAGCAAAGGTCTGAGAAAAGCAGAGAATTGCAAGAGCACAAAAACAGATTTATATGCAATTTTCTTAAATATTAATGGTCTTTTTGTTCAAATTCGTATTCGAGGAGGCAGTTTAATTTCTGGAGGAATCTAAAAAGTAATTTTTTTGAAAAAAAATCAAAAGGTTAATGAGAATCAGGAATCCACTACATTAGATTTTTTCATGACAGCGTCCAAACCCGCACGTCCTGAAGAGTTAAGGAGTCTTTGGAATAAAAAGAAAGTTGATGTTCTTTCACATTAACAATATTCGCCAGATCTTTCTCCTTTCGACTTGTTTCATTTTCCAAACTTGAAAAAAAAAACGCCTTTCAGGAGGAAGAAAGAAGGCCAAAAAATCATAAGATCTGCCATAATCCAGTTTAAGAAGGGTCATACCCAAAAATGAGTTCTAAAAACAATCACAAATTGGATAAAAAATGTAACAGACATGTGTTTTAATTAAAATATAATATTAGGTTAAATCATTAAGACTAAATTATTGAAAAGCGTCTTTTGATTCTTTCCGAGCACAGAGGACATTAATTAGTGAACAGCCCTCGAAAAGGGTGACCACTGGTCCCCCTACTGATGTACAATATAAGGTGACCTTTAGTCTCCATATTGATGTACAATATAAAGTGTCCTCTGGAGCTTCTACTGAGAAACAATTTAAGGTGACCTCTGGTCTCGTCATTGATGTACAAGATAAGTTGTCCTCTGGTCCCCCTACTGATGTACAATATAAGGTGACCTCTGGTCTCCTTATTGATGTTCTATATAAGGTGTCCTCTGTTCCCCCTACTGATGTACAATATAAGGTGTCCCCTGGTTCCCCTACTGATGTTGATGTACAATATAAGGTGACCTCTGGTTTCCTTATTGATATTCAATATAAGGTGTCCTCTGATCCCCCCAATATAAGGTGACCTCTAGTCCCCCTTATGATGTATAATACGAGTTGACCTCTGGTCTTATTGACATTTAATATAATGTGTCCTCTGGTCATCTTATTGATGTTCAATATATGGTGATCTCTAGTCTCCTTATTAACGTAAAATATAAGGTATCCTCTCGTCCCCTTACTGGTGAACAATATAAGGTGACCTCTGCCTCCCTACTGATGTACAATATAAGATGACCTCTGGTCTCGTCATTGTTGTACAAGATAAGGTGTCCTCTGGTCCCCCTACTGATGTACAATAAAAGGTGACCTCTGGTCCCCCTACTGATGTACAATATAAGGTGACCTCTGGTCTCCTTATTGATGTTCTATATAAGGTGTCCTCTGGTCCCCCTACTGATGTACAATATAAGGTGACCTCTGGTCCCCCTACTGATGTACAGTATAAGGTGACCTCTGGTCTCCTTATTGATGTTCGTTCTACATAAGGTGTCTTCTGTTCCCCCTACTGATGAACAATATTGGGTGAAATCTTGTCCCCCTACTTGTTTACAATATAAGGTGACCTCGAGTCCCCCTACTGATGTTGATGTGCAATATAAGGTGACATCTAATCTCCTTATTGATGTTCAATATAAGGTGACCTCTAGTCCTTTTGATGTATAATATGAGGTAACCTCTGGTCTTCTGATTGATGTTCAATATAACGTGTCCTCTGGTAATCTTATTGATGTTCAATATAAGGTGACCTCTGGACTCATTATTGATGTACAATATAAGGTGATCTCTGGTCTCCTTATTAACGTAAAATATCAGGTGTCATTTGGTCCCCTTACTGGTGAACAATATAAGGGGATAATTGGTCTGCTTATTGACGTTCAATATAAGGTGTCTTCTGGTCTCCTACTGATGTACAATATAAGATAACCTCTGGTCCCCTACTAATGTACAATATAAAGTGATCTCTAGTCCCCCTAATGATGTACAATATAGGGTGACCTCTGGTCTCCTTATTGATGTATAATTTAAGGTGACCTCTGGTCCCCTACAGATGAACAATATAAGGTGACCTTTGTCCCCCTACTGATGAACAATATGAGGTGAACTCTGGTCCCCCTACTGATTTGATGTATAATATAAGGTGACATCTGGTCCCCCTACTGATGAAAAATATAAGGTGACCTCTGGTCCCTTCACTGATGTACAATATAAGGTGACCTTTTGGTCTCCTTACTGATGTACAACATAAGGTGACCTCTGGTCTCCTTATTGATGTTCAAAATAAGGTGACCTCTGGTTTCCCTACTGATGTACATTTTAAGTTGACCTCTATTCCCCTACTGATGAAGTGTACATTATAAGGTGACCACTGGTCCCCCTACTGATGTACAATATAAGGTGACCCG
Source organism: Saccostrea cuccullata (assembly GCF_032062105.1). Lineage (NCBI taxonomy): Eukaryota > Metazoa > Mollusca > Bivalvia > Ostreida > Ostreidae > Saccostrea > Saccostrea cuccullata. Next base: position 13,426 of record NW_026924283.1, read on the forward strand.
TGGTCCCCCTACTGATGTATAATGTAAGGTGTCCTCTGGTCCCCCTTCTGATGTATTACAGAAGGTGTCCTTTGGTCCCCCTACTGATGTAGAATCTAAGGTGATCTTTGTTTCCTCTACTGATCAATGTACAGTAAAATATTAGGTGACCACTGGTCGCCGTACTGATGTACAATATAAGGTGACCTTTGGTCCCCCAAATGATGTACAATATAAGGTTTATCCTCAGGTCCCCCTTATGATATGCAATAAAGGGTTATCTTTGGTCCCCTTTTAATTTAAAATAAAAGGTGACCTATGGTCCATCTAATGCTGTACAATCTAACAATAGGGTAAGGTGACCACTGGTCTCCCTACTGATATATAATATAAGGTTACCTCTTGTCCCCCTAATCACTTTTACGTTTCTACTAATGTATATATTAGAAAGTAGATCTCTTTAAAGTTATTAATAGCGAGCGCAGCGAGCGTCGCGAAGCGACGCTCGCGAAGCGAGCTCAATAGACTAACGTGTAAGAACAGAGGAAATTCGGATTGAAATCTGTACATACGTCAGCCAAATTTCTCTGTGCAACATTCCCAGAATTCCTGCACTACCCAATGTCCTTTGCGCAAATATTGCCGAATAAATAAATAAATAATAACGTAATGCATATATCAGGCTTTCAGTTTGTAGAAATCTTTCAAAGAAACAAGAAATAACTCTGCAATGTTTTTCAACAAAAATTGCACTAGTTCTATAGTTTCAAACAGACGCTCGGCTGTCTCCGTAAGCTCCGACGAGCTTTGTGACGTCGTATGACGTCACAGCTAGTCGAGATTTCTCGTGCGGCTTGACGTTCGAAGTGGCTGAACTCAAGTGTTTTTGATGGTACAACTGCGCTCGCCCCAACGGTCACACCGTAAAACATATTATGATCATTTCGGAGTAAGACAAAGAAAACTGTCTGTCATGTAAAATTCAATTAATTACCGGCCGCCAGGAGGCGGTCGGTTATATGATATGAAAGTTTTAAGTCGCTGTGCGTTTCTGCGGAGTTAACAATTTAAATAAAAATATTCAACATCATATCGCCGGCGATTTAATATTAAACAAAGATTGTCTAAATGTTTAGGAAAAAGCACAATAATCGTAAAATTCAATTTTATAAATAATGGGGTAAATATTTCATCCAATCCTGATTGACAAACTCTGATATTACTGAAGTGCGGAGAAAATATATTAGTACGAGTGTTAGGCATAGTCTAAAACAAAGACCGCGTTGTAAATCAACAATTTTACTTTCTCTTTTTAAAACAGGATCTGTTGTATTAATTTGAAATGAAGTGTATATTTAAACATTTCCTATGGATGTTTTTCAAAAATATGATGAAATATTGATATCTTAAAAGCAAAAAATATAATACGTCATGGTGGTCCAGGAGACTCGATAGGATAGAGCGCGTTTTACAATGTGCCAAACATTTTCCCGCCACATCTCAATACCAAAACAAAGAGATTGAAAGAGAAGAAATGTAGTGGTGGATCTAGAAGGAGTTGGGGGGTGGGGGGTGGGGTGGGGGGTTAACATCCTCTAAGAGAGCGAGGAGCCCCACATGTTATATATTTGTTGCGTTTTTATTAAGGTAAAACTATAGTTAAGTTTAAACTTCAGTTTTGTACTTTTTATGTAAAAACTACTTAAACAGCAAGATGTACCAAACTGAGTGCAGAGACGCAGAGGACTATGCATAGTTTATTTTGCCTATACATCTAACAATGGGTAATATTGTACATGCATTATGCAATCGGCATTGTCGCATGTATTTTTTTTTTCATGTCACGAGGATATTTTAACAGATAAATATAAGAATTTTTTTTAAAAAAACGGCAAATTTCAGTTTATGAAAGGAACTTCAACAGTTATATAAATTGGTTTGCGGCCGATTTTTGACGCTTGCGTCAATATGTTTCTTGTATATATGGTGACCTAAGGTCTCCGTATTGATAACGATGAATTTACTTTTGTGCCTTTTATGCCTGAAGAGTTCCTAAAATGTTTTATTACTACGCAAACTGACGAACTATTTGCGGGGGACCTGAGGTCCTAGTTGAGCGTACGTTTTATTACCGTCTTCCTTGGAAGACGGTATTGTATAGTTGAAGTTTTTTACAGTCTTCGGACTATGCACTTCCTCTCTTTTGTGATTGGTAGAAAATGCATTATGATAAAATTTTCAATTATTTCATTGGTTGAAATGCTGTTCAAGGCAAGGGAGATAACTTTCTGATGATCTAATTTTCGTACGACTTAACAATTTTGCAAGATTTTCAATCTTAAAAAAAATGACAAAACGAACAACAAAATCAGCAGTAATTAATTCCTAATAACATGATTTTTTGTATAGCAAAAAATAAAAAGATCTCTTTAACTTCATTATAAATCAAATTTGATTTTTATTCCTTGCAGGCTTTACAATTTGTTATTATTCTTTTCCCCTTTCTTGTTTGAAGAAGGAAATGGAATCAGCCGAGGTTTGCCGAAAGCTCTCGGCGAGTCAAAGTTTACGGAGATGACCGAGCGACAACCGTGGTAGGGCTAATGCCAGTAAAAAGCTAATGTAGAAATACAAAATCAAGAAATTCAAAAGAATTATACGGCCTGATAGGTGTAGATCAGTTTATAGTTTAAGATTGTTGCTAAAGACGGGAAGCTTTTTAAAAAAGCTCTACTTGTCCTTCTTCCTATATTTCGCCTTGTCTCCGGATAAGTATTACCTTTATCAAGTCGACTTTCATCTTCAAATCCGGGCAGTTTAAAGATGGATGCGCCCTATAGAATTTTTTTCTTCTTCAGTGACTGTGTAACATTGACTGTGTAACATCTATTGGAGATATATTTCAGCATGGTAAGATACGTTGTCGTAGGAGGTGGCATCGCTGGAGTAACCTGTGTAGAAACGGTAAGAATTTTAACGCATTCACGATATATAATTAGTGGAGGAAAAAGGGGGGTGGGCATGTAACACCACTGTGAAGTTTAAGCGGAGGACTATTTACCAACATTTAATATAATAGTATGTATACTTTAGTAGTATATTTTGTACATGAGTTTGATGAATAGTAACAGTTTTGAACATGAAATAACAATAATCTTGAGCATTATGGAGCTTATTTAGGATAATTTAGCTGTGTCTCTGGAAAAGCCCTTAAACTGGGTCTATAGCATTTTAACATGTTTAACAAAAAAAGTTCTCTATGACGAGCTCTGAAAGTGATTTTACTTTCAATATTAACTTTATTAAGTGTGCAAATAAGTGCTGTGATGGCCTGTGAATATTGTGTCCAGTATCAACCATATACCATACTATGTTTTACGGAGTGACCGTTGGGGCGAATGCAGCTTTGTATTTTAACTATTTATAAAAACCTATAAACAGGTTACACTTGTACTGCCTATCTTCAGTTCATTAAAGAAAGAAAGAAAATAAGAAGAAACCACAACAATAAAAAGAATCACCTCCTGTGCATCAGGATCGACTTTCCGAACTTCTTAGAAGCTTCCGACAAATTAGAAATACCCAAGCCGTTTGAGTGATGAAAGTATGACGTCAAATAAAAGGTCCTGTTGACTAAGGATGGAAACAATAGTTTTGTGATATAGAGATTGCATAAATCGTTGTTTGTAATAGTAAGTTGTTGCTATGTATAAGCCACCATGTTGCTATGCACTTCAAAGGATTATTGGGATTTTTAAATTTTCACATGGACTCATAAAATTTTCTTGGAACAATTTGCAGATTTCAACCCGAATTTCCTCCGTTCGTACAAGTTAGTCATTTGCTACGCGAGCGGCGCTTTGTGCTGCCTCGCTGCGCTCGCTTTTAATTGCCCATATTTTTAATCTTTTCCCTTTTTCTCTGTTGACAGTGATTAGTCTGTCTTCCAAATACAGTAAAACATGATATACCAAACAAGCTCATAACGAATTGATGCTTAGAAGAAAGTGATTTTCAAGCTTCGTGACTTCAAAATATATTATAAATTTAACAGATATAATGAATTACTCTTATAATGTGGCAAAACCGTCCACCCCTGGAGCTTCATTATTAGAATGTTTTACTGTACAGCTGAAAAATGTGGAAAATTGCATAGAACATTGCTCAGAATTTAATCAGGTTTGATATAAACATGTTGACTGATATTTAGCTTCAAGCAAAATGACATTCAAATTGTCACATGATTCAGGTGTTCCTGTTTTTTTAAACAGCTTTCATCTCTGTGCCCAGAAGAAGAGGTACTTCTGATAACAGCCTCCCCACTGATTAAAGCCATCACCAACTACAAAAAGGTAGCAATTATTTACCCATCACAAAGTACAAAAAGTTAGCCATCATATACCTATCACAAACTATATACCCAACACAAACTATATACCCAGCAAAAACTACAAAAAGGTAGCAATGATATACCCATCACAAACTACCAAAAGGCAATTATATACCTATCACAAACTACAAAAGGTAGCAATGATATACTCATCTCAAACAATAAAAAGGTAACATGCCCATCACAAACTACAAAAAGATAGCAATTATAAACCTATTAGAAAATATATACCCATCACAAACTACAAAAAGGTAGCAACTGTATACCCATCACAAACTACAAAGATAGTTATCATATTTCAAACTTTGAATTTGATATTTTTTAAAGATAACAAAAACCTTGGAGGATTTTGATGTTGAGGAGAGACCAAGCATTTCCTTACAAACAGAATGTGTCAATATAAAAGTTATACAGAAGAGTGTGGTTTCCCTCAATGCTAGGTCACATGTGAGTACATTTTAATCGTTAACTGTCAATGCAAAAAGTTTTATAAAGGTATATGTATTCCCTCAATGCATGCCACATGTAAGTACATTTTAATTGAAATGTGTTTATGGCATTGGCAGGTACTAAAACTGAGTGACGGTGAAGAGGTCCATTATCAGAAGCTGTGCCTTTGTACAGGAGGCCGACCAAAGGTAGGAGATCAGATCGTTTTTAAGGGGAGGGGTGATTGGAACACTTATAAACAATTTAGTAAGACCTACAGATAAAAACATAATGATAGGAATCAATATTTCTAATTTTTGCCAATGTTTTTAACTTAAAATCCCCAATGGAAAGGGTAAGGAATTTTACCAAAAAGGGTCAATTAAACTCTGATTTGGAACCCTTTTAAGCAATTTATATACATAGCAAACACAGAATAAAAAACAGACAATCAAAACCTTTGTACTTACCAGAAGTGAAGACTCAATCAGGTGACAACAATGTGAAACAGTTTTAAAAAGTTTAGACAAAAAATGGGGAAAAAAAACATTTATAAATCTCTGATGCATGGGCATCACACAAATGAGATTTTTTCAGTCATTGCCAATTTAGCCAGTTGGTTCCTGGCTTACTTATAACAATTTTAACATTTTTGTCCCTATGTAAGAGACTGTATGCTAAAGCTGTTTTTTTGCATAACTGGTCTAAAAGAGATAATTTAAAGGAAAGGACATGGAATATTATTTTCATATATACCTCATATTTTTAGTTTTATGCTGAGATAATAAAATTTTTATCTTTCTATTCATCATTTCAATTTTTTTCATGCTATTATGACTAGACATCTTTCTGAAAAAGGAACCAACAATTCATACTTCAAACTATTTACCATTTCAATCTGATACCAACAAATTAAATGATGAAATTTAGAGCAGAGGAATATATCACCTTAACTGCATAGATCTTTATTATTCATTCTCAATTTTACAATAATGTGGTTCAGAGTGAAAAAAATTGAACAATTAGAGAAAGGTAGAAAGATCATCATGTAAAGTTGACAATTTCTTAATATTTTCAAAATGTAATATCCGCATCATTTTAAACTGAAAATAGATCCAAAAATATATACCAATCCAGGCATCCTTTTTTTTATTTTTATAACCTGTCCTTAATTGATGTTGTTTCATAATTATATATATATATTTATATATTGCTAAATCATCATTCATTTTCTGGTGAGGAAAAGTTTATAAAGTCGGAGTTCATTTAATGTGACTTAGAATCATGTAGAAAATACCAATTGCTCTAATTTCAAACAGACTATGGATCATGTGCTAATACTCATTATCTCATCAGACTAGTAATCACATGGCATTAATTTACAAGCTGAACTTTTCTAAAAGGATTGTTAGACTGGCACCAAATCACTCTGTGGATGGAGCTTAATATGACATATCATTTCCAGAGAATACATTTGATCTATAAAGCACTTGTACTTTAACATAAAAGTGGACTATAAGACATATTAAGGGAATTTGTGTGGGTTGTGACATCCATTACACATCTGGAATTCTGCTTAAGTCTGTTAAAAAATTATGCCATTTAAAGTTCATTGTCCAGGGACTTTATTAAAGTCAACAGTTTCATAATGGCTCTCCTCCTATAGAAACTGTTATTCTGACCATTTATCATAAAATCATAAACTTTGGAACCCTGGACACATTCAAAATTCAGAAGAAGGTTGTTCAAAATCTTTAAAAATGTTTTCTTTATTACATCTCAATGGATATGGTGGACAATTAGCTATTTAAAGATTTTTAAAATGTTTCTTGTGATTTTACTTCAGATTGTATCAGAAAGATCAATAGCAAGGTTGTGAGGTCTTTACTTAGAATACTGTAATTTAAATATCCTGTTCAATCAAAATCCACTGAATTCAATATATTCAGACTCTTAAATTTGTTTGCCATAATTTGAAATATTTCATGATTTTCATTAAAAAAATATGTAAATGGACTTGTGGAAAAGAAGAGACAGATTTATTTTCCAAAACATCTTCTGAAGCTTGAGTTTTAGCTCACCTGAGCCGAAGGCTCAAGTGAGCTTTTCTGATCACAATTTGTCCGGCGTCCGTCTGTCTGTCCGTCTGTCTGTCCGTCTGTCCGTCTGTCCGTCTGTCTGTAAACTTTTCACATTTTCGACTTCTTCTCAAGAACCGCTGGGCCAATTTCAACCAAACTTGCCACAAAGCATCCTTGGGTGAAGGGGATTCAAGTTTGTTCAAATGAAGGGCCACGCCCTCATTCAAGGGGAGATAATTGGCAATTAATGAAAATTTGGTGGCATGTTTTAAAAATCTTCTTCTCAAGAACCACTGCGCCAGGAAAGATGATACTTATGGGGAATCATCCTCAGGTAGTGCAGATTCAAGTTTGTTCAAATCATGACCCCCGGGGTTAGGGCGGGGCCAAAATTGCCAACCAAAGTTTTACATAGAAATATATAGGAAAATTCTTTAAAAATTTTCTTCTCAAGAATGACCAAGCCATAATTCATCATATTTATATGGAAGCATCCTCAGGTAGTGTAGATTCAAGTTTGTTCAAATCATGACCCCCGGGGGTAGGGCGGGGCCAAAATGGCCGACCAAAGTTTTACATAGAAATATATAGGAAAATTCTTTAAAAATCTTCTTCTCAAGAATGACCAAGCCATAATTCATCATATTTATGTAGAAGCATCCTCAGGTAGTGTAGATTCAAGTTTGTTCAAATCATGACCCCCGGGGGTAGGGCGGGGCCAAAATGGCCGACCAAAGTTTTACATAGAAATATATAGGAAAATTCTTTTAAAATCTTTTTTCCTATGAATGACAAAGGCATAATTCATCATATTTATATGGAAGCATCCTCAGGTAGTGTAGATTCAAGTTTGTTCAAATCATGACCCCCGGGGGTAGGGCGGGGCCAAAATGGCCGACCAAAGTTTTACATAGAAATATATAGGAAAATTCTTTAAAAATCTTCTTCTCAAGAATGACCCAGCCATAATTCATCATATTTATATAGAAGCATCCTCAGGTAGTGTAGATTCAAGTTTGTTCAAATCATGACCCCCGGGGGTAGGGCGGGGCCAAAATGGCCGACCAAAGTTTTACATAGAAATATATAGGAAAATTCTTTAAAAATCTTATCTTCCTCTCAAGTATGACCAAGCCATAATTCATCATATTTATATAGAAGCATCCTCAGGTAGTGTAGATTCAAGTTTGTTCAAATTCATGACCCCTGGGGTTAGGGCGGGGCCAAAATGGCCGACCAAAGTTTTACATAGAAATATATAGGAAAATTCTTTAAAAATCTTCTTCTCAAGAATGACCAAGCCATAATTCATCATATTTATATGGAAGCATCCACAGGTAGTGTAGATTCAAGTTTGTTCAAATCATGACCCCCGGGGTAGGGCGGGGCCAAAATGGCCGACCAAAGTTTTACATAGAAATATATAGGAAAATTCTTTTAAAAATCTTCTTCTCAAGAATGACAAAGCCATAATTGATCATATTAATATGGAAGCATCCTCAGGTAGTGTAGATTCAAGTTTGTTCAAATCATGAACCCCTAGGGTAGGCCCCTAGGGTGGGGCAAAAATGGCCGACCAAAGTTTTACATAGAAATATATGGGAAAATTCATTAAAATCTTCTTCTCAAGAATGACAAAGCCATAATTTATTATATTTATATGGAAGCATCCTCAGGTAGTGTAGATTTAAGTTTGTTCAAATCATGACCCCCGGGGGTAGGGCGGGGCCAAAATGGCCGACCAAAGTTTTACATAGAAATATATAGGAAAATTCTTTAAAAATCTTCTTCTCAAGAATGACCAAGCCATAATTCATCATATTTATATGGAAGCATCCTCAGGTAGTGTAGATTCAAGTTTGTTCAAATCATGACCTCCGGGGGTAGGACGGGGCCAAAATGGCCGACCAAAGTTTTACATAGAAATATATAGGAAAATTCTTTTAAAAATCTTCTTCTCAAGAATGACCAAGCCATAATTCATCATATTTATATAGAAGCATCCTCAGGTAGTGTAGATTCAAGTTTGTTCAAATCATGACCCCCGGGGGTAGGGCGGGGCCAAAATGGCCGACCAAAGTTCTACATAGAAATATATAGGAAAATTCTTTAAAAATCTTCTTCTCAAGAATGACAAAGCCATAATTCATCATATTTATATAGAAGCATTGTCAGGTAGGATAAATTCAAGTTAACTTTGTTCAAATCATGACCCCCGGGGTAAGGCGGGGCCAAAATGGCTGACCAAAGTTTTACATAGAAAGATAGAGGAAAATTCTTTAAAATCTTATCTTCTTCTCAAGTATGACCAAGCCATAATTCATCATATTTATATAGAAGCATCCTCAGGTAGTGTAGATTCAAGTTTGTTCAAATCATGACCCCCGGGGGTAGGGCGGGGCCAAAATGGCCGACCAAAGTTTTACATAGAAATATATAGGAAAATTCTTTAAAAATCTTCTTCTCAAGAATGACCAAGCCATAATTCATCATACTTATATGGAAGCATTCTCAGGTAGTGTAGATTCAAGTTTGTTCAAATCATGACCCCCGGGGGTAGGACGGGGCCAAAATGGCCGACCAAAGTTTTACATAGAAATATATAGGAAAATTCTTTTAAAAATCTTCTTCTCAAGAATGACCAAGCCATAATTCATCATATTTATATAGAAGCATCCTCAGGTAGTGTAGATTCAAGTTTGTTCAAATCATGACCCCCGGGGGGGGCGGGGCCAAAATGGCCTACCAAAGTTTTACATAGAAATATATAGGAAAATTCTTTAAAAATCTTCTTCTCAAGAATGACCAAGCCATAATTCATCATATTTATATGGAAGCATCCTCAGGTAGTGTAGATTCAAGTTTGTTCAAATCATGACCCCCGGGGGTAGGGCGGAGCCAAAATGGCCGACCAAAGTTTTACATAGAAATATATAGGAAAATTCTTTAAAATCTTCTTCTCAAGAATGACCAAGCCATAATTCATCATATTTATATGGAAGCATCCTCAGGTAGTGTAGATTCAAGTTTGTTCAAATCATGACCCCCGGGGGTAGGGCGGGGCCAAAATGGCCGACCAAAGTTTTACATAGAAATATATAGGAAAATTCTTTAAAAATCATCTTCTCAAAGATAGAAAATCCATGATTGTTCATGGGACTACTTTTGAATTTTATCTTTTCAATAATAAACCAATTTATACTTTTACCTAGCCACAGTGCTCAGGTGAGCGATGTGGCCCATGGGCCTCTTGTTGGATTATGTATTTAGTTTTACATATAACAAGGCTCTGTCAGTGGCCTGAATAATCTGTGAAGTGTTCACTTTTAGCTCTGTTGGTCAGAGACCAGAAGAGCTTATTTGATGAGAAGCTATCCTCCGTCTATCCCTCTGTCTGTCTAGCTGTCCTTCTGTCTGTTGGT